>NC_091470.1:98736158-98832045 GCF_036971445.1 Narcine bancroftii | reverse complement strand
TTTGGACAACTCTTTAGATTATGGTAAATGGGCCCCACGTCTGTCAAAAGTTCATTTTTGAATCTTTAATAGCATATCTATCTCCCAAATAATTCCCACCTGGCCTCCTCTCCATATCCAATTAACACCTTTTGTACTCCTCTCCCTGACATTGCTTTTAATTCAGACACCTGCCTGCTTTTACTCACACCTTGAAGACAGTACCAAAATGTCGGTGATATATCTTTACCTCCATGGACGCTGCGAGACCAGCTGAGTTCCTCTGGTATTTGCAGTGGTTCTGTCTTTTTCTTCCACTCACATCCCAGCTTTAAGTAATCCCAATGGCATCGGTGCTCTGTGATTAGCAATCGCTCAAGGTGGGATGTGAGTGAAAAGGGAAGTTGAGAATCACTGTTCTAGACCCAACTGTCACTGAAATATTTTGCTGGAGAAAAATGGTCATTGGTCCATTTCCTTTGGAGTTATGAAACCATGCACATAATGAGTCAATTAGAAACAATTAAAAGAGTGATTTTCAAACTTCTCTTCCCACTCACATCCCACTTTAAGCAATCCCTTACTAATCACAGAGCACCGATGGCGTAGGGATTACTTAAAATGAGATGTGAGTGGAAAGAAAACGGTGAGAACCACTGATTTACTGTGTATTTTTACTACAATCACAGCATCTGCAGACTTTCATGTTTCATTCCTCAACTGATGCTTCCTTTGTCCAAGAAGACCATTCAAACAAGCAGACACTCAACAGGACCAGCTACATGAATGTTATAGCTGCAAAACAGGTCAGAGGCTGGGGATCCTGTGGGGAGTGACACCCCCTGACACACCTTCATCTACAAGGCATGACAGGAATCATGGAGTTTTATGCACAGAGATTGGCCCATCAGCCCAACATTCATGAAACGAAGTTGTCTTTTAGTGAGAGTCCCATTTTCCTCCATTTCCCTTGAAACACTCCCTATCTGTGTACCAGTCCAAATGTCTTTTAAATGGTCTAATTGTGTTTGCCTCCACCACTTCCTCAGGCAGCCACTTCCATCGAGCCACTGCCCTCAGTGTCAAAACATTGGCCCTCGGGTCTCTTTTAACTGTTTCCCCTCTCACCTTAAACCTTTGCCCTCTAGTTTTAGACTCTCTACCCTTGGGGAATAGATTTTGAATTTTCTTTTAATTTATTAGAAAATTTAGACATGGCCCACAAGCCCATGCCGTCCAATTTCACCCAATTGACCTACAACCCTCAGTACGTTTTGAATGGTGGGAGGAAACCAGAGCATCCGGAGGGGCACCTATGGAGACACGGCGTGGACGTACAAACTCTTTCCAGACAATGGCGGATTCGAACCCCGGTCACGAGAGCTGGTGCTGTAACAGCATTGCGCTGACTGCTACTACGCCAACCGGGCTATCCCCACGGTTGACTATTCATCTTATCCACGCCCTGATGAATTTGAGTACCGTTATGTGTCACCACTCAACCTCCTATGCTCCAGGGAAAAAATTCTGAATCCACCCAGCCTCTTCTTTATAATCAAACTCCCCTAGTTCTGGGGCATCCTTCCCATCTTAATGGCTCCTTGCTCTAACTGGGCAACCAGAACTGCACACACTCCATACCCATGTCTTGCAGAGAAAACTTGGATAGGTTAGGAGAACAGGCGAAGGGTTGGCAGATGAAATACAAAAATGTTGGAAACTGTATAGTCATATACTTTTGTTGAATTCGGAGGTGCAAAGGGGCTTGGGAATCCTCGTGCAGGATACCCTAAAGGTTATCCTCCAGGCTGAGCCAATGAGAAAGAAGGGCGAATGCTGCCGTTCATTTCTAGAGGAATAGCCGGCGGGCCAGGTGCACATGGTACTTTTCCATTGGGTTTCGGGCCACGTAAATTTGGATTCGGTCCACGGGCTGTAGGTTCTCCACCCCTGGAATAGCATACAACAGCAGGAATGTAATGTTGAGACTCTATAGGACACTGGTGAGACGTCACTTAGACAATTTTGAGTGCTATTTTTGAGAAGAGACATTGGAGAGGGTGCAGAGAAGATTTACTAGAATGATACCAGGAATGAAACGGTTAGCATATGATGAACATTTTGTCGGCTCTTGGACTTTACTGGTCGGAGTACAGGAGGATGAGGGGGGGACTTCATAAAGGCATTTCGAGTGCTGAGAGGTCTGGACAGATGTGCCAAGGATGTTTTCCATGGTAGGGAAGTCAAGGACAAGAGGGGATAACTTCAGGACATCAATTTAAAACAGAGATGAGGAAAAATTTCTTTAGTCAGAGGGTCATGAGCCTGTGGAACTTGTTGTCCCAGGCGGTTATGGAAGTGAGGTCATTGGGTGCATTTAAGGCAGAGATTGACAGGTATTTCATTAGTCAGGCCATCAAAAATTACAGGGAGAAAGCCAGGGAGTGGGAGGATGGATCAGCCCATGATAGAATGATTGCCAGAGCAGACTCGATGGGCCAATTGGCCTAATTCTGCTCCTATAGCTTGTGATCTTGTACAGCGGTAACATGATGTCACAAACGTGGCAAACACCTTCCTCTCTGCCCTGTCTCCTCGTGAGAGAGCGTGACCTCTCCACTGGATGGGTTACAGCTTAATCACCACTTAAGAAGCTCAATACCACACACGGCAACTTGCTGCCTCCCTAAACATTCACCCCTGGCACATTGGCTGCCATGTGTACCATCTGCTGGGGCATCACACCCAGGATATGCCAACAGCATTGACAAACCCACCCAGAAGGTTCAAGGGTAGCTGGCACATGGGATCCCCCTTCCACCTGGACACCATCATAACTGGGAACCATTCCACCAGTACCTTCACCGGTAGGTTCAAGATGTGAGCTCACCACCAACTTGGGCAGGTAGGTACGACAATAACTGCTGGTTCCACCAGTGGCAACACATCCCGCAGATGCAAAGAAAACACTACGGCTCACCATGTCGATCTTTAGAACAGAGATTCCCCCTCCCCTCCACCCCCACCCCCCCAACACCAGAGGCCACAGCACATTTTGCTTCTTTTTTAAAATCAAAAGTCTGCAGATACCGTGGCTGAAGTAAAACCACAAGGGCTGGAGAAACTCAGCCGGTCAAAGATAAAGATACATAACTGATGTTTCAGGCTTGAGACCTTCATCAAGGCATGAAAAGAATGTCGGCAGGCCACAGAAATAAATCACAAAAATCTGCCAACACCGTGGTTGAAATGCGTCTTCCCTCCTTTATTACCTATGGGACTGTGCCTCTGCCCTTCATCCCCCACCACTTTGACTGGACGCCTGCCTACATTTTGCCCATACATTGGTGAAGGGCTCAAGCCCGAATCGTCGGTTCTGTATCTTTATCTTTGTTCTATAAAGGAAGACCGCAGAGCCTACCTCACTGACAAAAGACAAAGGAGGAAAAACCCAACACCCAACCCCAACCAACCAATTTTCCCCTGCAACCGTGTCTGCCTGTCCCGCATCGGACTTGTCAGCCACAAACGAGCCTGCTGCTGACGTGAACATTTACCCCTCCATAAATCTTCATCCGTGAAGCGAAGCCAAAGGTAAAGGACATTGTCTGACCTGCTGAGTTTCTCCAGCGTTGTGTTTTTACATTTAAAGCAAAGCCTCATTTTCTTTTCACCTCGTGTGACATTAGTGTTTTTATGTGGTCAGTGGGAGAGAAACACAGAAGAAACCAACTAAAATTACAGCTTCACAGGGAAGAACTTTGAGCAGAGTCCTCGGCCCGGGGTGGTGGTGGGGGGGGGGGGCATAGCCAAAAAAAGGACGAGGATGGCCAGTCTAGAGCATTCCTTCCCCAAGGAGCAAGCTTGTAGAATCAGCCCACGCTTCCCTGCCACAATCAGTATCTCAGAATACTTCCAGAGGGCTCTGCACCCAGTCCATGGCCTTCCATACCCCTCACATCCATGTACCTGTCCAAATTCTTCTGAAATGTTAAAAGTGAGCCTGCATTCACCACCTCAGCTGCCTGCTTGCTGTGTGAAGAAGTTCCCCCTAAACGTTTCCCCTTTCATCCTTAACCCATGTCCGTCCTCTGGTTTGTATCTCACCTCCCCTCAGTGGAGAAAGCCTATCTGCATTTACTCTGTCTGTCCCCCTCATCATTTTAAACACCTCTATTAAATCTCCCCTCCTTCTTCTATGCTCCAGGGAATAAAGTTCCAAACTGCTTAACCTTTCCCTGTAACTCAGTTGCTGAAGTCCGGGCAACATCCTAATAAATCTTCTCTGCCCTCTTTCTATCATATTGATGTTGAAGCCAATTGAGGCGCCTATTTTGTGGTAACATCACCTTCCGATTGCCAGTCCTAGTATCATTTCTTGGAAAGATATGGGATACGTCAGTGGGCATATTGCAGGCAAGGGAGACATTGCTCACCCCCCCCCCCCCATAGCACTTGCGTCATGTGATATAAGCACACGTGTCTTTGAACCCTCCTCCGCGGTTATCCTAATGCCTCCCTATTAGACTTCTTCGAATGCCTCCTCGAACTTCAGTGGATGGTCACAAGAAGATCCTCCTAATTAAGACTCTCCAAACTGGGACATTCTAATTCATGGCAATCTCTGAGCTTTTTCCAACCAGCATGATCTCACCTACATAATATTCAGTGATCCTTGATCGAAAAGGACATATTTCCCCTAAAACAGTGGCAAATTGTAGCTGTCCATGCAGGGATGGAAATGCTAGGAGGACCAGGAAAATGCTTTGCACAACAGCTTAGGGCAGAGGGAATGGTCTCTCCTTGAACAGCACGCCTCTCCTTCCTCAGGAGTTTGCAGAGGGAACACTGGCAAACGTCTGCAGAGGTGTGGTGGAAAGTGTGCTGAACGGTTGCATCATGGTCTGCAAAGCCCTGCAAGATGCAGCGAACACAGCCCAGGACATCACAGGCAAAACCCTCCCCACCATTGAGAACATCTACAGGGGACGCTGCCATCGGAGAGCACACACACCACCCAGGACCCACACCACCCAGCACACACTCTGTTCTCACTGCCGCCATCAGGAAAGAGGTACAGGTGCTACAAGATTCAGGAACTGCTGCTACCCTTCCACCATCAGACTCCTCAACAACAAAGACTCATTTAAGGACTTTATTGAATTTTTTCTCTCTGTATTGCACAGTCAGTTTGTTTACATTTCTTTATTTGTTTACGTGTGTTGAGTACAGTTTTTTTGTGCACCTCCAGTAAGTGGTAATTCTGCCTCACCTCAGGGTTGTATTTGATGTTACGTATGTACTCCGACAATAAATCTAGAATCAAAGCCTCGGGAATTCCTGAGCCAAACCAAAAACAGGGTAAATGAAGTAAGGGCCGTCAGCGATGATCCTTCGTCAATGGATCAGCAACCCAAGGAAAGATTAGCACAGGTTAATGCCCCATGGATGAGGTATTATTCAAGAAGGAACAATGGGGACGAAAGCATCAGGTTGAATCATTGTTGTGCTATTGGGACACAGTAGCTAAAATTGAGAGGGAGGAATGCGCAAGGGCAGGAATACTGAAAACTACTCATCGTGTCAGAGGTTTGGATCTGGCCTTGGGGTGGCTGACGGTATGAACTGAACAGGAATCTTGTGTGTAGCTGTGGGAATGCTGGAGGTGAAGCCGCGGATACTAGGTAACGCTAGTGGGGAAGGGAAGGGAACTCCTTCTGCTTCTCTTTCTCTAAGGGGAGCCGGGCCACATTAAAGGTGAATCTCTAACTGTCTTACGGCAGGCTAAAGGCAATTTTGTGTGATATTACATTTCTGTTTTATTACATGACAATAAACAATATCTGATCTGATATCTCTGGTAATTAATGTAAACTAATAATCCTCTTCTTCCCCTACAAGCCTTTCAGATATCTGTGCTCCTGTGATTCTGACCTTGATGGACCAGGACAGGACAGCCCCTTCGGCCCACAATGTCGGGCTGACCTTTATTTATCTACCCAACAAACTAAACCGTCGCTACCTCACAACTATTTTTTTCTAACCTCTACATGCCTAAGAGTCTTTCAAGTGCCCCTATTGTACCAGGCTCCACAACCACCCCTGGCAATGCATTCCAGGCACCCACCACCAGGGCCACAATGCTGCCAGAGCTCCACTCTGGGCACCTCTTGGAGCCATTCCCGGCACCTCTTGGGCACCTCCTTGTTGCCATTTTTGTTGAGCTCTAGGACCTAAAAATTTAGCACTGCGCCCCTGCCCACTACTCTCGTTTTCAATATTTTTATTGAAATAGAAATTGTAGCTCCGCATTGAAAAATACAGAGTACATATTAAAAGTAAAAAAATAGTGCATTATACTTAGATCATACCAGTTCATCCAAGATACCCCGCATTCTCAATTAAACAAATTATATTACTGCAATATTTTAATATAAAAAGATCTAAACCCGCTACCAAAAACGAAGCTATTTGGCAAGGAGAGGAGAAAAGAATTCCTTATTAATCAACACACCTGCATTCATATCAAATCAGAGATTCTGAAAATAATCCGTAAAAAGGGCTGGGGAGGAGGAGAGGGAAATTAGGCAGAGGGGGTAAGTATATGGTGGAGGAGGGGGTAAGTATATGGTGGAGGAGGGGGTAAGTATATGGTGGAGGAGGGGGTAAGTATATGGTGGAGGAGGGGTTAAGTATATGGTGGAGGAGGGGGTAAGTATATGGTGGAGGAGGGGGTAAGTATATGGTGGAGGAGGGGGTAAGTATATGGTGGAGGAGGGGGTAAGTATATGGTGGAGGAGGGGGTAAGTATATGGTGGAGGAGGGGGTAAGTATATGGTGGAGGAGGGGGTAAGTATATGATGGAGGAGGGGGTAAGTATATGGTGGAGGAGGGGGTAGGCTATGTGGTGGGGGCGGAATATCGCAGGGGAGATATCAATCAGTGCACTTAATATCCCCCTGCTAAGAAATGGCCAGATTGAAGGGAAATCCTTTAAGATTAACATCACAATTCACTGTGCAGAGGAGGGGAGGAAAATTTAAATTCAAATCAGAAATTGAGCATCTCATCTTCTCTAAATTTAAACGCTACTCTCCATGTAATAAACCTACCCCCACCCCCATGTCTCCCCTAATCTTCCTCCCCTCACCTTGTACAGATCTCCTCTGATGTTTGCTGCTCTTGCCCTGGGGAATCTATGGCCCTCGTATCCCTGAGTTGAAGCCCTCACATCTGGAATGCCCGCCCGAAACCTCTCTCCGTCTCCGATAATGCTAGAAGGAGGCTTGAAGATCCTTCCACCAGAGCTTTGTCGGATCCACCTTCACCCCTGCCTTGGGGATCATTGGTCAATCACAGGGGGGGACACACTCCTCAACGAACCTCACAACAGTAAATCGAGCCAGATCTGGAACTCTGCCCTCTGTGCACAGGCATCACTGAGTGGGTGCAGGGGTGTGCGCGGACTGCAATGGGTGACACCAACAGAGGGGGTGACACCAAAATGACTGTCTATAACATTTTGGTGCAGTGCTTCAGTGGAAATTTATTACTTTTTATAAAAATATCCCTGTCGTTAGTTATAACAACAAAAACATTTTTCGTAAGCCCAGCGAACATGTATCAATACACCTAAAAGGCTAAAACTCGATGCTAATTTACTTTTTGAACCTTCTAATGCCCTCTGGTCAGAGCTGTCCTTATTACCCAATTGCAATGATGCTTTGAATCACATGGTTTTGTCTGCACGTGCTGTTGTTTTCGTCGCTGCTAGTGTTTTTATAGACGATGTTTTGTCAAATTTTCTGGTGTTTTAGCTACAATATTATTGCGGTCATTAGTATTTGCGATTTACAAGTAACATTAGTACAATAAAACATTACTAAGGGTTCTGTATGGACTGGTACGGGAGGAGGTCCATGGGAGGGGGGAGGGGTGACACCATTAGTTACCACACCGGGAAACACCACCCCTAGTGATGCCACTGCTTCTGTGCTGTGTATTGTTTGCTGCACTGGTGTATGGGTCGACTTGCTGGAGAGCAGGCTGTACATGCAACAATAGACTTGAACTTGGCACATCGCGGCGCCTACAATGAAGCACGTTCTGAAATTCCCCTTGCCACCTGCTCACAAGTTCCTCAAACAGCAACCATATTAACAATGTTGGTTGCAGGTTACGTACTGCCTGAAGGGTCAGGAAGACCTCCCCTCCTCTGCACAGTGAATTGTGATGTTAATCTTAAGGGATTTCCCTTCAATCTGGCCATTTCTTAGCAGGGGGATATTGAGTGCACTGATTGATATCTCCCCTGCGATATTCTGCCCCCACCACATAGCCTACCCCCTCCTCCACTATATACCTACCACCTCTGCCTAATTTCCCCCTCCTCCTCCCCAGCCCTCCATGACCCCAACTTGCCCTCCACAGCCATCTATCTAACATGCAGCCCTTCCACTATTACCCCTCCCCTCACCCCCAGATCCAGCGCTGTGTGTTTAAGTTAGGGTAAGGTTAGTGTGGAGTTATGGTGCAACTACCATGCAGTAGGGTAAGGGTAGGGTCAGTTAGAGTACAGTAGGGTTGAGGTAATGGTCAGGGTAAGGTCAAGTTAGGGCAGGTTAAGAGTAAGGTAGGGTCAAGGATATGGGGGAAGGCAAGGGTACATAGGTTAAGTTCAAGTGGAAATATACAACATGTGGAGATGCTGGACTCTTGAGCCATCAAGGAGAAGCTACTGGGTCTCAGATGGTATGGCAGCGACCACGGAGAGAAGGTCTGGAGAAACATTCTCCAGCCTTATCATGGTGTGGGATATGGGCACACCTGGGTTGGGGCAGCTACAGGCATGGGAGGGACTATCAGCATGTAGTAGTGGGTGGGATTGAGTTGGGAGAGAATGGGTTTTGGGTTAGGGCTGGGTATGGAGTGGGTAGGTAACCCACAAAGTTCAAGCTGCCTGCCCGAACTCTCAGTACTGGTACTGCCCCTAGAATCTCTCTTCCCCATTCTGTGGGGCACCAGTGACAGCCTGCAACTGCCCGTTGCTGGATCATGATTGGGAGCTGAGCCGCCGAGCTCTCGGTGATCATCGGCTACTTTCCTCACACCTCTCAGCTCTCACCCACCTCTTGCTCTCACAACTCTCTGCAACCCTCACCTCCTTTGCCCCCCATCCCCTATCTGCCTCTATACTAGTTGTTCTTAACCTTTTATTCCCCCACTCACATGCCACCTTAAATAATCTCTTACTAACCACAAGGCACCTATTGGCATTCCATGCCATAGGTGTTCGGTGCTTAGTTGGGGATTACTTAAGGTGGTATGAGTGGGGGAAAAAAGGTTGAGAACCACTATATACCCCTCAACCCTCTCACCCTTCTTCTCCCTTGCCCCCTCTCTCCCATACTCATCCACCTCTCCCTCCTCTCAACCCCTCAGGTCCTCTCTCCTAATCCCTGGCTCCTCTCTCTCCATCCCATAGCCCCCCCCCCCACAACCCTAATCCTCTCTCCCCATTCCAATCCCCCCTGCGCAGCCCCTCTCCCCAAACCACCCCCTGGACCTTCTCTACCCCCCCCCCCCATGATCCCTCTACCCCCTAGTCCCAACTCTCTCCCCCTCCCTCCCAGTCCCTCTCTCCCACCACCCCCTGGCCTCTCTCTCCCACCCCAGATCCCCACTTCAGGCCCCTCTCTTCCCTCTTCCTCCACCCCATCCCCTCTCCTCTCCTCTCAGCCCTGGAGCCGTGGGTGGCAGCGGAGCCAGATGGGATTTGCGCAGCACGGCCCCACCTCATCCCCATGTCGGGACCACCCGCTCCAAAACGCGGCTTGGATGGATTTCCCTTCTCCGAGAGGGGGAGGGGAGATTCCCCCAGGGTAGAAACCCCCGTGCGGGTTCTGGGCTGCAGCTCCAGCCGCCGTCTCCCCGGGGCGGTGGGGGCACCGTCTCGTCCCCACGCCTGTCTGCGGCTTCCCACTCCGGCCCTGCCTGCAAACCGTGCTTTCTCCCGGCGCCATCCATTCAAACTTGCCCACAGACGCTCTCTGCCGTGGATGCTTGCAACCATTCGGCCCACTGTGGCTATACTGGTTGAACAGCCGACCGCTCAATGCCGCTGTGCGCTGCAGGGCCTGGGATAGCGGAGAGGGAATCCCCCCAGTAAGGAGTCCCCCCCCCCCCCTCTCTACTAGTGGTTGCGATATCCCCACCCCAGCTCAGGCCCGCTCCTGGTGGAGAGGAGGGAGAGTGGGGGAGAGGAGAGAGAAGGGGAGAGAGGGAGAGAGGAAAGGGAGAGAGAGGAAGGGGAGAGAGGGAGGAGAGAGAGAGAAGGGAGGAGAGGAGAGAGACGCCAAGACATCCGCTGCCCTGCTCCGGGATCTCAGGACCACACGGAGTAAACCCCGAGCGGATTCACACGCCAACCCGGCTCCGAACTCCCATCGCAAGTACCTTCCATGGACATGGGCTCCAGGATGCCAAACTGCTTGAGAACTCCGATGAACAAGACAATCACCACCGCCACTGCTATTAACTCCATGGTCAGGCGAGCGGACTCCGGGGGGTCGGGGCGAAGCGGGTCAGCGGCGAGCAGCGGGCGACGGGCCGAGAGCCTCCCGCATCATGCACTCAGTGCCGCCGGCTGGAGGGAGAATCCCTGGCAGTGGCAGCAGCGTAGGGGTGGGGAGCAGAGAAAGTGGGTGTAGGTCCCAGCCGCTGCGATGCCATTGAGATGCTCCGCATTGATTTTGGTAATGGAATTACCATGGCGACTTGAAGGATATCCAGAGGCTTAGCTCAGCTCCAACTTAACTCGAAGTTTCACTTGAACAGCTGAGTGGCTGCGATTAATACACATTTACTCTACGGCGGACAACTCCACCGACAGCCGCTCGCTGGAATGGCACAGCATTCTTAAAGAGGGAGGGTGGAACAGATGGAGGTGGGGGGGTGGGGGGGGGGGCAGAGGAAGAGGGAGGGGAAGGGAGGGAGAGAGAGAGAGAGAGGGGGGAGGAGGGGAAGGACAGAGGGGGAAAGAGAGGAAAAAGGGAAAAATAAACTCTCTCACACACACAGACGCAGACACTCACACTCTCACAGACACACACACATACACATATTCACACTCTCACACACAGACACAGTCACACACACATTCACACTCACACACACATTCACACAGACACTCACTCTCACACACATTCACACTCACTCACACACAGAGACACACTCTCACACACAGACATTTACACTCTCACACATACACACAGACACACTCACACACATTCACACTCACACACACAGAGACTTACACTCTCACACACACAGAGACATTTACACTCTCACACATACACACAGACACACTGACACACATTCACACTCACACACACAGAGACACACACTCACACACACACATTCACACACACACAAACACTTACATTCAGAGACAGTCACACTCACACACATATTCACACTCACCCACACATTCACACTCTCTCACACATCGACACACACTCAAACACACACACACACTCTCTCACACACATATACACTCACACTCACAAAGACACACACCCTCTCAAACATACACACACAGACACTTACACTCACACAGACACATTCACACACACACAAACACTTACTCACACTCAGAGACAGTCACACTCTCACACACACATTCACACTCACCCACACACACACACATACACTCACACCCTCTCTCACCCACACACATTCATACTCATTTACTCACATACTCATGCACATGGACTCACACACAGACACACACAAACATAAACAGACCAGCACATCTACAGAAATTCAAACACACACCAGAAGTACATAATACACCCATAATTATGCATTTGAACACAGGTAGGTAGACACAAACACAGGGAACACACACAAATACACAGACTGGAACACAGTTATAAATAGCTAAATACATGTTGATAGACATACCCCACTCCCCCGTACCGTGTTTATTCTGCTGCTGATGCATGGACAGACCTGCTGGGTAGCACACAAAACAAACTTTTTCACTATACCTTGCCACATGTGACAATAAATGTAAACTTAAAGCTTAAGAAAACCTCTGAAATATAAACTGACACAGACAGGAAGACCCTTAAACACACACAGATATCTGCTGTTTGCACAGTAGAGAGAGAGAGAGAGAGAGAGAGAGTGTGTGTGTCTGAGAGAGAGAGAGAGAGAGCGTACACCATAGATATCCCTCCATTCCATTCATATTCATGATTCTCCCTCGAAATGGCAGATGGAGTTTAATCCAGACAAATGTGAAGTGGTGCACTTTGAGAGGTAAATGTACAAGGAAAATATAAAGTTAATGGCAGGGCTCTTGAATCCATGGATGTGCAGAGAGATCTGGGTGTCCAGGGCCCATTGTCACTGAAAGTGGCTACACAAGTAGATCAGGTGCTAAAGAGGGCATATGGCCTCATGTTTGGCTTCATTGGTTGGGGCATTGAGTGTAAAAGGAAGGCGTCATGTTGCAATGATATAAAACTTTGGTTGGGCTGTGTGCAGTTCTGGTTGCCCCATAACAGGAAAGTTCTGGAGGACTTAGAAAGGGAACAGAAGAGATTTCCCAGGATGTGGCCTGGTTTGGAGGGTATGAATTATGGAGAGAGGTTGGATTCAGGGGAGACCTGGTTCAGGTTTATGGGCAACATAGTTAGCACAACGCTGTTACCGCACCAGTGACCAAGATTTGAATCCGGCGCTGACTGTAAGGAGTTTGCACGTTCTCCCCATGTCAGTGTAGGTTTCCTCCAGGTGCTCCAGTTTCCACCCACCTTTCAAAATGTACTGGGGATTGTATGTCATTTGGGTGAAATTTGGTGGAACAGGCTCGAGGGCCTGTTACTGTGCTGTATGTCGAAATTTAAATTTAATTTAAAATCATGAGAGGGCACTGATAGGGTGAGTGGTCAGAATCTTTCACCAACATCCAGGATGGTCTGTGTCTCAGATTCGAACCTTTCATTGGTCCTCAAGAAGTGTTCCAGCCCAAAATATTGACCATTGTTTTCACTCCCACTGCAGTTGCCTGACTTGCTGGGCTCCTCCAGCAGGACTGCTTTTAGCTCCAGATTCCAGCATCTGCAGTCTCTTCTGAGTCCCCTTCAGTCTGACACTGGGGCGTTTGGTGGAGTAGCGCAGGGAGATCTCTGCAACGGGGGTGGGGGGGGGGTGGTGCAGTTTGTAAATACGTGAAGGTGATATCAGCTCAATTCTGTTAAAGGCTGCTCAGTGGAAATGCTGAATTGGCGATGTACGGATTTCCAGATGAAACCACACCTGCCTGGTGTCGGTTTCACAGTGGAATGACAGATTGTCAGCAGTTTCGCTGCCATTACAACCACAAATCGCAGGGTTTACATCCAAGCTATACTACACAGGCCCTGATAAGTCAGCATTAAGATAGGGCTAAGAACATAAAACAATGCAGCACAGTGCAGGCCCTTCGCCCTACGATGTGGTGCTGAGCTACTCAATAAATCAAACCTTCCCTACCTCAGACCTTTTTTTCTTCCATCCATGTGCCCATCTAAGAGTCTTTTAAATCCCTCTATTGTACCAGCCTTCCACCAAAAACCCTGACAATGCATTCCAGGCATTTAGGGTAAAATATTTACCTCTAATGTCACCCCTAAACTTTCCTTCTCTCAACTTTTATGGAAGTCCTCGGGTGTTTGCTACCCTCACCCAGGGAAAAAGGTGCCAGCTGTCCATCTTATCGATGCCTCTTATAATCTTGTAGACCTCTAAGTCACCTCTGCTAACCTTGCCTCATAACACTCATTCTCCAATCCAGGCAACATTCCACTAAATCTTCTCTGAACCCTCTCCATAGCTTCCACGTCCTTCTGAAAATGGGGGAGGGGGGGATCAGAACTGGACAGAATATTTCAAGGGTGTTCGAACCAGAGATTTAAAGAGCTGCAACATCACTTCACGACTCTTAAACTCAATTCCCTGACTAATGAAGGCCAGTGAACCACCCTATCAACTTTGAGGGATCGATAGATTTGGACCCCAAGATCTGTTAAGAATCCTTAATGTATTCACTATCTAGTCTCTGATATGATACCCTGGTTTGCTTAATGAGCGAGATTAAAGGAGATTCATCCTGCACCTGTCTTGGGAAAGCACAGAGAAGCCATGTTCTGTATTGGTTCCACACTTTAATTGTTCAATTGTTTAATGTAGAGGAACCTATTCTTTGTATTAAAGGCACATCTTGGCTTCCCTTGGCAGTGGTTCTCAACCTTTTTCTTTCCACTCACATCCCACTTTAAATATTCCCTATGCTCTGTGATTAGTAAGGGATTGCTTAAGGTGAGATGTGGTGAAAAGAAAAAGTTCGAAAACCACTGTACCTCATTGACTCGTTATGTGTATGGTTTCATAACTCCAAAGGGAATGGGCCAATGACAATTTTTCTCCAGCAAAATATTTCAGTCACAATTGGGTCTAGAGCAGTGATTCACAACCTTCCCACTCACAGACCACCTTAAGTAATCCCTTACTAATCACAGAGCACCAATGGGATGATGTAGAGTTATTCTGCATTTTATTTCTTTTTGGTATCCAGTTTGGAGCATACATGCCCTGGGAATGTTTGATGGTAGATGGAGCTCAGCCCCGCACAAATTAGATGCAAGAGGTATACTGAAAATCTGGCAGCATCCATGGAGGGAAATGTACAATTGATGTTTTTGGTGGGGACACTTCTTCGAAGCTTACGAAACTCTCTGTCTAACCTATACTGTTCTAGCCCTGGGAGTACGTGATGTACCCAACTTGGGCAGTCTCTGCCCTGGAAAAGGAAGAGGGAGCTTTACTCAATATCAAGCTTGTTTTATCTCTGCCTTGGTGGGGGTGGGGGGGGGGGGTCCCTATCTCAAAGGATCTCTCCTGAACCCAAAACACTAATGTCATCGTGAAGATAGCATGTCAGCGCCTCTACTTCCTCTGGAGTTTGTGGAGGTTTGGTACGACATCAAGAACCCTGGCAAATTTCCACAGATGTGGAACTGGAAGGGTTCTGACCGTCTGCATCACAGTCTGGTACGGGGACACAAATATCCCTGAGTGTGAAGCCCTGCAAATGTAGTGGACACAGCCCAGGCAAAACCCTCTCCACCATTGAGAACATCTACAGGGAATGCTGCCGTCGGAGAGCAGCAACAATCAAGGATCCACATCACCCAGCACATGCTCTGTTCTCACCTCTTTAGGTATAGGTGCCACAAGACTTGGACCACCTGGTTCGGGAACACCTGCTACCCCTTCACCATCGACTCCTCAACAATAAACTCAATCAGGGCTCATTTAAGGTCTCTTATGTTTGCACTTTATTGATTTTTTTCTCTCTCTGTAATGCGCAGTCAGTTTGTTTACATTTCTTTATTTGTTTACATGTCTACGTTGAGTACAGTTTTTTGGCACTGTGGTCATTCTGCCTCGCCTGCAGGAAAAAGGATCTCAGAGTCGTATGTGACGTCATGTATGTATTCTGATAATAGATCTAAATCTGAACCCACACGGTCCAGCTCCTGGGAGTGTTTGATCAGAGAATGTTGAGGGTGCCTGACTCCTTATCTAATCTATGTTCTCCTTGTCTTGGTAATCTTAGTGGGACAGTGCAGAGGAAGATTTGCACCATGTCCAACCTTTGCTATCCTGTCTGGGAATGTGTGATGGATGAGTGAAGAGGGGAAGGTTTACTCTGTATCCCAGGGAGAAAGAGAGAGCACATGGTCGGGATCTCGGCTTTATACCATGGGCCCTCTGGGCCCACCTGGGGTCGGATGTCATTAGGCCGGGGTGCTGCGTCTCAAGGCCTAATGAGTGCTTTACCAATTCTGCTCCAGTCATGAAATTACTTATGGGGTCTTACACTATTTTCTCGGAGGAGGACAAAATACAGTAAAACCACTGATATCCGGCAGCTATGGGGATAGATAGTTGCTAGATAAGTGTATTTGCTGGTTGTTTGAGATTGTGAGTTGTGTGGAATAGTGAACTAACCAATTGGGGGGGGTGCCAATTCTAAACTTTCATTTTTTTTTGTACCTATTTATTTTCCTCGATTTTTTTTTACCCATCATTTAATGGGGATTTTACTGTATTCATTCCCTTGCAAAGCCACAGGACATGATTATCATGACGGAGATCAAATCAAGGCTCCTGACCATGGACAGTGTAGGGAAAAGCCTGTTGTGTATCAAGTCCTGCACCCGGAATTTAGATAAAGCATTCGATCTCTACAGCTCACGTCAGTGGGGAGTTGCTTGGCGCGGGAGAAGAAAATGTGGGAAGGTAAATGGTTGTGATTAGAGAGAGTTTGATCCATACTGCGAGTGGGAGGCAGGCACATTCCTACGAGATGTACCTCTCCCAGTAAGTGGCATGAATAGCCAAGGCCAGCTCCACCTTATGCACAGTGACCAGTTGAAATGGTAAAGTGTGCACGATCTGGTCTCCTGACTCAGTTCTGGTCTCCTTACTTGACGAAAGATGTACTGACTTTGGAGGTGGTGCAGAGGAGGTTCACCAGGTTGATTCCATAGATGAGGGGGTTGGCCTATGAGGAGAGATTAGGCTCTTTCAGGTGGCCAGAATACCACAATGTAGAGCCGCCTATTCTACCCCTATGCAGCTGATGAGGTACCCACCTGAATGCGCCGAACGTGGCTCTGAGGTGCCGACACCAACCTTCCTCCGGGGAATGTCGGGGCAGGGGTGCCCGGTGCGGGCTGTCACAGCCCGGCTGGCCACTCCTGCACCAGGGCTGCTCTTTGCTGGTCAAATTACGGCATAGTTATGGTGGTCTTCCCTACCCATAGACCCCCACGCAGCTGGAACTGTGTGGGAAACACAGCAGTTCCACCTGCATGGGGACTTGTGGGTAGGGAAGACGGCCATTGCTATGGTGCATATTTATGACAGGTGGCGTTGTGGCACCTGGTCGCCCTGCCTCCATCAGATGCGAAGGCGCTACGAGGCGCCTCTGGATATCAATAGGCCCTTTCAGGTGGACTGGGCAATGCTATAGCAAACTTTTAGGGCTGCCATCTGAAAGGTGAGTCTTCAGGTTGGGATCCGCTCCTGAAGCCGCCCTTAAGGTGGAGGATGCACCTGAAAGCGGCTATTGAACCATCTGGGACTGTACTTGCAGGAATTTAGAAGAATGAGAGGGGATCTTATAGAAATTTATAAAATGATGAAAGGCATGGATAAGATAGGTAAGTTGTTATTGGTGGGAGAGACTACAACTAGAGGACAAGATTCAGGGCAGTAGATTTAGGACGGAATGAGGAGGAGCTGCTTTTCCCAGAGGGTGGCGAATCTGTAGAATTCGCTGCCCACTGAAGCAGTGGAGGCAACCTCAGTAAATATGTTTAAGACAAGGTAGGATAGATTTTTACATAGTAAGGGAATTAAGAGACATGGTGAAAAGGCACATAGGTGGAGATGAGCCGATGATCAGATCAGCCATGATCACATTTAAAGGCAGAGCCAGATGGTTGACCCCTGATCCTATTTCTTCTGTCCTTATGACCTCCACCAATGGGATCCATACTGCTTCGAGGGGTTGCATATGAATGGAGTCCTTGTGGTCAGGATAGGAGCTGCCCTCAGCAGAATGGCAGAAGATGTGCCAGATATGTGTGTGGTCCTTAGTTCCCATTAAAAATGGTCAATATTTACCTACCTTGACTAATGCAGGATCAGAGCATGTTAAAACCTCCTATTGATCCAACAATGTTTAATATTTTAGAATAAAGTCCTGAGTCAATGCAATGGTCATAATGAGTTTGTAAAACTTTAAAAGGCAATGATTAGGGCAGTGCTGAGTGCAGGGATATTACGATGGAATTGACCTTGGGTGCCCTGGACTGTGATTTAATAAAGGCTCAGATTTATAGCGTTTTAACTATTCGTTTCTATAAATTGTTAGATTTGAAATGTAGATCCATTGTGAATCTCCATGGATCATCATTAATAGCAAAGGGGAAAAGTCTGGAATCATTTTACAGAAGTGGTTTAAGGGCACGGAAAATAACAACGGGGTAGGGCAGAATCAGCAAGAGGGTATGAAAGGGAAGTCGTGTGTGACGAACATTTAAGCTAGCAGAAGGGATAAGGGTGAATCAGCTGATGTGTGGAGTCACAATATCCTTGCCCTCATCGATAGCACAGCTGAGGAACTGATTGTGGACCTCAGGAGGGGGGGAATCAGGAGAACTCAAACCAGCCCAGCAGTGGAAAGGGGATAGAGCTTCAAATTTCTGGGTGTCAACATCTCTGAAGATCTGTCCTGGGGCCTTCATGTTAGTCAAGTCAAGTCCCCTTTATATATTGTTCATGCCACGCTCACTCGGTAAAGACAAGATAGTGTTTCTCCAGGACCACGGAGCAGATTTACATAAATAGAAGTTAAACACATTAAAATATTACACTGTACACAGTACAAGTCCACGGTACACTATACACATCTGTTCTGGGAAATCAGGAGCCTAATGACTTGGGTTAATCTGGACGTTAGGGCCTGAGTGCTACGGTACCTCCTACCAGATGGCAGAAGGGAGAACTGTTTACGTGAGGGGTATGTGGGGCCTTTCACTATGTTTATTACCTTTCACCTGCATCGAGTGTTGTCAATATCCGTCATGCTAGGAAGAGAGCCCCCAATGGTCTTATCCACTGACTTCACTACCCTCTGCAGGGCCTTGCGGTCCGAGATGGTACAGATTCCAAACCAGGTGGTGATACAGTTGCACAGGATGCTCTCGATACATCTTCTGTAGAATGTAGTGAGGATGGAGGGTGGGAGATGGACTATCCTCAGCCTTTGTTGGAAGTAGAGGTGCTGCTGGGCTTTCTTGCTGCTGGTGCTAAGGGATCACGATACAATCATGAAGAAGACTCGGCAGTGGCTATACTTCGTGAGGAGTGAGAGGAGATCTGGTCTGTCCCCAAAGACTCTTGCAAATTTCTACAGGTGTACCGTGGAGGGCATTCCAGTTGGTAGCATCACTGTCTGGAATGGAAGTACCAATGCACAGAACAGGAAAAGGAATTGTGAACTCGGTCAGTGCCATCACGGGCATCAGTCCTCATGCCAGTGAGGACATCTACAAGAGGTGGTGTCTCAAGAAAGCAGCCTCTATCCTCAAGGACCCCCACCACCTTCTTTACTCTGCTACCATTGGGTAAAAAAGGTACAGGAAACTGAAGACAAACACCCAATGGTACAAAAACAGTTTCTTCCCCCTCCGCCGTCAGATTTCTGAATGGACAATGAACTACAGAGACTACCTCATTTTCTCTTCTTTTACAGCAATTGTTAAAAAAATGTAATAATGCAATATTTGTACCCATAATGCTTATGCAAAACAACAAATTTGTGACATGTTCATGACCATAAATTCTGATTCCGATTCTGACATTCGGAAGGTTCCCACTAAGGACTTATTAAACCAGCTTAGTGTGCACTTGGTTGCTTAATAGACTGGAAAGAATAAATGGGTTAATTTCATAGTGGGAAGAATGTCTGCCTTCTCAGTCCTTAAGGTCACAAGGATAATATTGGAACAAGCAATTTGCTGGAGGAATTCAAATTTCAGATTTATTGTCAGAGTACGTACATGACATCACATATAATCTTGAGATTCTTTTTCCTGCAGTTGAGGCAGAATTAGCACTTATTGGCAGTGTAAAAAAATGTACTCAACATACACATGTAAATAAATAAAGGAATGTGAATAAACTGACTGCAATACACAGAGATAATGAGAGAGAGAGAAATCAATAATATGCACAAGTAAGAGTCCTTAAATGAGTCCCTGATTGAGTTTGTCGTTGAGTCTGATGGTGGAGGGGGAGCAGCTGTTCATGAACCTGGTGGGTGCGAGTCTCGTGGCACCTACACCTCTGTGAAAGAATAACTTTAACAAATATGTTTATCAAAGGGTTAATGAATTGGGTGAGAATATAATTGCCGTGTTACATAGGTGAGAATGTGACTCCCTTTTAAGGGCATCATGTTTTTGCCCACTTGTCTGAAGACACTACAATGGAACATATTGTTATGAAAATAGGAATCGCCAGCCCTGTGAAACTTGAGTGGAACTTGTAGGGTCTCATGCAGACCCCTGCCCAAAGGCGTATAAAAATGGATGAACACTCTGTCTGCTATAAGTGGGGCTCAGTGGAGAGAATGAGTTACTGAACTCTTTCTTTGTACCCCTCACTCCTGCTAGGGTTAACAAGGCTGAATAAAGAAACTTTTGTGAATGCTTAATTAGTTTTGCTGTTTGTTTTATTACAGCGCGGGCTGAGTTTCACACTTCTTTCCTGAGAAACAGGCTAGGACGGCCAGATTCCATGTTGTACTATTCTATGAATCAATTACCTCAGCACCTTTCTCTTTCATTAATCTGCAATACCTTGATTACGATACATGGAAGCATGCCCCTTAGACCATTATCAGTGCTCATCATCAGCGAGAACAAAGCATGTGCTGGATCATGTGGATCCTTGAAGATTGCTGCTGCTCTCCGATGGCACCGATGCCTGAAGATGTTCTCGATGGTGGGAAGGGCTTTTTGCAGAGCTTTATGCTCAGATTGTTTGATGTCCCTATACTAGATCATGATGCAGTACACTCAGGTTGACCATCGGGAGAACAAAGAATGGACATGGTCAGCATTTCAGGATGGAGCCTATCGTCAAGTCTGAGGGCAGAGGGGGAGATAGCAACAGTCACTGATGCTGCTCGAACTGTTGAGTTTGGAGACCTTTTCCTGATCAATGATCCTTCCTGACTCTGACTGAGATCTGGGACAATCTTCTAATGCACGTCTCTCAGAGTGTGATACTCAGGACAGTCTCAGCCTCCAGGTGAGATGTTAAACCAAGGCCTCATGTGCCGTCTTGGAAGATCCCACTGCAGGAAGCAGAGAGTGACTATTCAGCCCATTGTGTCTGTTCCACCACTCAATAAGATCAGAATCCCAGATTGTGTGACAAATGTAAAAGATTTGAAGCCTCTTTGGTCCATGTTTTGGTTTTGTCCCAATTTAGCAGAATATTGGACAGCTATTTTCGGCCATTTTTGGAATTGATCTAGAACCATGTCCGTTGATTGCAATGTTTGGCCTCTCCAGCGATGTAAACGTACATTTAACGTCTAATCAAAAACAGGTCTTAGCATTTTCTACATTACTGGCTAGAAGAGGAATATTGATTAAATGGAAAGAGGACTTTCCACCCACTCATAGACAATGGATATTATGACCAGGAAAAAAAAAATCAGACATAATGTTAGGAAGATTAAGATCGCTTCCAACAGGGCTTGGGGTCCATTTATAGCTTACTTTCAATGATCAAGGTGCAGTAAATGGGTATGTTTGGATGGATCTCCGGAGGCTTGAATACCGATTTCAACCTTGGGGGAGAGAGAGAGAGAGGGGGATTGGGGGGGAGGGTTGGTGGATGGGGATCGATCTTCATAATCAACCTTTTATTTCTCTTTTTTCTTTCTTTTTTTTTACGATTCACTAGATGTTTAGATTGGAATATGAGTCCATGTATTATTATTTCTATATGATATACCAATCCAAATGATTATATTTAATGTACGTGGACTTACGATGATTGATAAAACTCAATAAAAATAATTTTTACAAAAGTAAGATCAGAATCAGTTTTGTTGTCATGAACGTGCCATGAAATTTCTTGTTTTGTGGCAGCAGTGTGGTGTATTACAGGTTCAGAAATTGTTATAGATTACATCTCCTTAAATGCACTATTAAAAAATAAATAATTAGTGCAAAAGAAGAGAAGAAAGTGAGATCGGGTCTGTGGTTCATTGTCCACATCACCCATCAAGAGTGAAGTCTCTAGGTCTCAAGGTCTAGTTCTCAACCTTTTTCCTTCCACTCGCATCCCACTTTAAGTAATCCCTACGCCATCGGTGCTCTGTAAGGGATTGGTTAAGGTGGGATGCGAGTGGGAAGGGAATGTTGAGAACTACTGCTCTGGGCCCAATTCTTACTGAAATATTTTGCTGGAGAAAAATTGTCGTTGGCCCATTTTCCTTTGGAGGTCTAAAACTGTGCACATAAGGAGTCAATGAGGTACAATTAAAACAGTGGTCTTCAAACTTTTTCTTTCCACCCACTTCCCACCTTAAGCAATCCCTTACTAATCACAGACCACTGATGGCATAGGGATTACTTAAAGTGGGATGTGAGTGGAAAGAAAAAGGTTGAGAAGCACTGCTCTAAATCAAAGGTGAAATCGTTTAGACTGGCCATTCTCAATGCTTTTTTTTGTCTATAGTCCCCTTCAGTCTCTGCTAAAGTTTATGGGCCCTCTTCCCAGTGAAGCGGCTGTTTATTTGGTTCCTTCCTTTCTCCTCTCCAACCAACTACATAAGAAATATCAAAATATTTCATGATTTCAGTCTGCGGCCCCTCCCTCAAATGTGCAGTGACCCCCCCCCCCCCCCACCCAGGTAGGCTATATGTCCCCCGTTAAGAATGGCTGGTTTATATATAGAGGGTGATGGACCAAGATCTGGCTAGTATGAATGAATTTGGCCAAATGGCCATATTCCATGTTGTACTATTCTATGACTCATTTACCTCAGCACCTCCTTTATTAACTCCCAATACCTTGATTCCCTTACTCTACATGGAAGCAGGTCTTCTAGCTCAATATCAGTGTCCACCATCAGGCTCCAATTAATTGATCAATTCTGGCACTCAGCCACTCTGGGGTCAGCAGACAGCGGCAACTGATCCTATGGGAGGAACCTGGAGCGCCTGCAGTCACAAGGAGAGATAGCCAGCTCCAGGCAGGCTGCACCCGAGCTCAAGGTTGGACCTCCTCTCCTCCCTGTTGCCCAGAGTACCTAGCTGGGCACAAACATGTCCATGACAGAAGGTGGATTGAGAAGATTAGCTTCATGGGGATTGCAAGGTGCTTAACAAGGAACCCAAGAGCTTTGGTCCATTAGAAAAATAACATACAATTAAGAACACAGAGCATAAGAAATAGGAGCAGGAGTTGGCCATCCAGCCCACCAAGCCTGCTCCGCCTTTCAGTGAGATAATGGCTGATCTGATGATAGGCTCACCTCCACTGACCTGCCTTTTCCAAAAATTCTCTTACATTGTAAAAATCTATCCAACCTTGTCTTAAATATTTACAGAGGTTGCCTCCACTGTTTCAATGGGCAGCGAATTCCACATATTCACCACCCTCTGGGAAAAGTAATTCCTCCTCATCTCCATCCTAAATCTACTCCCCTGAATCTTGACGCTATGGTCCCTAGTTCTGGTCTCCCCCACCAATGGAAACATCTTACCTATCTTTATCGTATCTCTGCCTTTCATCATTTTGTATGTTTCTACAACATCCCCTCTCATTCTTCTAAATTCCAGCGAGTTCAGTCCCTCTCGACTTAATCTCTCCTTGTAGGCCAACCCCCCTCATCTCTGGAATCAACCTGGTGGACCCCCCCTCTGCTCCTCCTCCAAAGCCAGTCCATCCTTCCCCAAGTGAGGAGCCCAGAACTGCACGCAGTGCCCCAGATTCGACCCCACCAGGACCTCGTACTGTTGCAGCAGAACCTCCCTGCTCCGAAATTCCATCCCTCTGGCAACGAAGGCCTAGAACATATAGGCCATTTGGCCCACAATGTTGTGCCAATGTATATATTCCTAAAATAAATCGTGCCTTTCTCATAACCCTCTATTTTTCTTCCACCCATGTGCCTAAGTGTCTGTTAAATGCCCGCAATGTTCCAGCCTCCACCATCACCGCTGGCAATCCATTCCGGGCACCCACAACACTCTGGGTAAAAAAATACATACCCTAGTGTCTTCCCCTAAACTTTCCTCCCTTCACATTGTTCAGACATCCTCTGGTGCTTGCTATTCCCGCCCTGGGAAAAAGGCGCTGGCTGTCTGCCTTATCTATAGCTGCTTTCAGGTGCAATCCGCTCTGAGAATGCGCCTGCAGAAGTGGCTGCGGGTGTGTTCGAATCGATGTTCAGGTGGCAGTGCTGAAGGTGTTGCTCTGGCAACCTGCAGGAGAGGCACCTTGGAACGAATGCCGGCTCCTGTCGACTGTGGCCGTAGTCTCGCCCGCTGTCGAGACGTCATTTGCAACGCATTGAGGCTGAAGCAGAAAGGAACATGGGATCATGACAGGCCTGGAGTAGAAAAGAGAAATGTCTCTAACGTGCCGAAAAATGTGAGTGTACCGGTAATGCTGAGCCTGCACACTCTCCAGTTTGTCAAAAATCGTGCCAAAGCATCTCAGGCGGACGACGTCATCACGACGTCATTATCCCACCCCCGAGCAGCCGCTGCTGCTTTCAGGTGCCTCGGGGGATTGCTCGGAAATGGAGAATAAACCTCCCCAAGAAGGATTGGGTAAGTGCTCCTCGGGGCCAGGTTTTCCCCTTTCAGGTGGCCCCCTGACAGCCGCATTCGGGTAGAATAGGTAGCTTCACTTCAGGGTATTCTGGCCACCTGAAAGCAGCTTATGCCTCTCAGAATCTTGTTGACCTCTATCAAGCCCTCCCCCACCCCCCCCCCACCCTTGCATCCTTTCTCACTCCAAAGAGAAAGGCCTTGCCTCATAAAACATATTTTCCAATCCAGGCAACATCCTGGTGCAGTGAAGTGGAATTCACTGTGAATTGTTCAGATGGCTGACTCCACCCTGGTTTTCCCACCTTACCTCAGTTCCACCTGAGGAGTATTGTGTCTACCAGCCATTAATTGTAAGCTATTAAAAGCGTGTTTGTCTCTGAGTGCAATCAGTCGTGTTACATCTGATAAATCTCCTCTTCACCCTCTCCATAGCTTCCACATCCTTCCTGTAATGAGATGACCAGACCTGAACACTGAATGGCCCCTTGTTACAATTATTCCAATGGCTCCATATTCCGATTATTCTCTTATTCCAATAGTCAGAGTTGGTCCTGTTGTAATAATTATTCCTAATTTTGTGGACACACATCTGCACGTTTACAGACCCAAAGTATGAGCCCAGCTGCCAAGCACAATTCAAATACCAGAATTCCCATTTTTTTTTCTTATACTTTATCCACGAAGAATCATCTTCTGCTCATTAATGAGAAGATTATCACGCAACCCAAGTGTTACTTGGCCAGTCCACGCCAATGACGTGATCTGGGAGAAGGTATTTAATTGAAAAATATTGACCTTGCAATTTAATTGCATCTTACGATGGCTAAGAATGTTATTTCAAGCTGTAATTGACCATGTAATTGCTTCCTTTCATAGACTACACCTGAGTTAATTATTGAAGAGAAGCAACGTACCATATTGTCCGAGTTAGCAGTTTCTGCGCTGCAGAAGCACCAGTGGGAATATCACGCAGGTAGGTCGTAAAGAGAGCTTTTGGCACATATGCCTTCATAAATCAAAGTATGAGTTGGGATATGGCAGTGAGGTTGTGCAGGAGTTTGGTGAGGGCGCATTTGGAGTATCATGTGGAGCCTTGGTCACGTAACCACAGGAAAGATATCATTAAGATCGGAAGAGTGTAGAGAAGACTTACAAGTATGTTAGGGAGACTTAACAATGGAGCTACAGGGAAAGGCTTAACAGGTTCGGACTTTATTCCCTGGAATGCAGAAGAACGTGGGGAAACTTGATAGAGGTATTGAAAATGATGAGGGTCTAGAGAGAGTAATCAGAAAGCCATCAAACTTTGTGTTCCCTTTCCTTCCATCCCTTTATAAGGGGGGATAGACAGAGTAAGTGTAGATAGGCTTTTTCCACTGAGGGTAGGTGAGATATAAACCAGAGGACATGGGTTAAGGGTGAAAGGGGAAAGGTTTAAAGGGAACATTAGGGGAAACATCTTCACCCAGAGAGAGGTGGGAGTGTGAAACGAGCTGCCAGCTGAATTGATAAATGCAGGCTCAATTTTGACATTTAAGAAATAAATTTGGGCAGGTGCATGGATGGGAGGGGTATGGAGGGATACGGACTGGGTGCAGATCAGTGGGACTAGACAGAAAAATATAGAGCAGCACAGACTAGAAGGGCTGAAGGGTCAGTTTCTGTGCTGTAGCTTTTGATGGTTCTATCTGGATCTTGAATAAAGTGGTTTGACCAACAATTGGGAGTTAGTTCAGTGGGCAGTTTCGTCAGGTACAATGGTTTGGTTGGATGTGATGTACAATGGTTTTTATCCAGCAGCCACAGGTAGATCCAGTGGAAGTGACCACTGTTTGGTTATTCCAGTAGTTCACACAAGAAAATAAGAGCATGAGGAGGCCACTCAGTCCCTCAAACCTGTCCTACCATTCAACGTGATCGTGGTTTATTGGCTCTACTTCCCTTCAACCATCGATTTTCCAAGACCTGGGACTCAACCACCCACTGTGTAAATGGATCCTGGATTTCCTCCCTTTCCAGTTCTCCCCTCCCTTCCCCTTCCAACCATCCAGCCATCCCTCCTCCCCCTGATCGCTGCTGTCCCCTCTCTCCCTTCTCCACCTATCATCTCCTGCCTTTGCCACACCCCCTTCCCCTACTATCTTTTTGTTTGGACGTCTGCTGACATTCTCTCAGACCTTGGTGAAAGGCTCAGGCCCGAAACATCAGTTATGTATTTTTTACCTTTGTTACATAAAGGACACTCTTTGACCTACTGAGTTTCTCCAGTATTTTGTCTTTTACTTCAACCACAGGGTCTACAGATTTTCGTGATTTACTTTTTACCTCCATACCACAATCAGGTAAAGATTGGTGAGAACATCTCCTCCACAATCTGCATCAGTACCAGATACAGGGCTGCACTCTTAGCCCACTGCTCTACTTGCTATACACCTACGACTGTGTGGCTTGGTACAACAACACCTACAAATTCTACATCTACAAAGTTGCTGATGATACCACGGTAGTGGGTTGTATATAAAGGGGCAATAAGCCAGCCTATAGGAGGGGGATTGAAAACTTGGCTGAACGGTGCCCCAAAAACAACCTCGCACTCAATGTCACCAAAACCAAGGAGTTGATTGTTGACTTCAGGAAGGGAAAACCAGAGGTGTACGATCCAGTGATCATTGAGGGATCAGAGGTGGAGCGGGTGAGGAAGTTTATCTTGGGAGTCACTATCTCAGAGGATGTTTCCTGGACCCAACACATTAATGGCATCATGAAGAAAGCCTTTACTTCCTCAGGAATTTGTGGAGGTTCGGTATGACACCAGAAACCCAGGTAAATTATTGCGGACGTGTGGCGGAAAGTGTGCTGACCGGCTGCATCACGGTCTGGTGTGGGGACACTAATACCCTGAACATAAAGCCCTGCAAAAGGTAGTGGACACAGCTGAGGATGTCACAGGCAAAACCCTCCCCACCATCGAGAACATCTACAGGGAATGCTGCCATCGAAGAGCTGCAGCCATCATCAAGGATCCGCATCACCCAGAACACACTCTGTTCCCGCTGCTGCCATCAGGAAAGAGGTACAGGTGCCACAAAATTCACACCACCAGGTTCAGGAACAGCTGCTACCCCTCCACATCAGACTCCTCAACGACAAACTCCATCAGGTACTCCTTTAAGGACTTTTAAATTTTATTTAAGATTTTTCTTCTCTCTGTATTGCAGTTTGTTTACATTTCTTTATTTGTTTACATGTGTATATAGAGTACAGTTTTTTTTCACTACCAATAAGCGGTAATTCTGCCTGCAGCTCGGACTGCATTTCCACGTCTCTACTGCATCTCTGACTGGATTTCCGACCGAGTGGTGTGGGGTGACGGAGGCAATGTCAGACGAGGTGGTGGTGGGGGGGAAGGCAGTGGCAGTGTTGGGGGTCACAATAACTCATTTGGAGGGGGCACGACCCACGAATGCCTCCCCCTATGATGCCAACTCAGCAGGGGGGATTTCCAGTGATATTCTCTGCTGCTCTTATGGACGGCTGGTAGACTTATCACTTCACAGCAGGAAACCACTCATTCACTTCTTCTGGAGAAGCAAGTACTCAGCAGAGTCCCTGAATCAGCTTCTGATACCTTCCTTGCTCATCTCCAGTGTCCGCTTGTCTCGGTGGCTAGGATTCACCAGGGGTTAGATGTTACTGAGGCCCAAACAGATCCCTCCTACCATCGCAGAATACTCTGAAGGTTACAAACAACTTTCTGCCTGATGGTGGCAGCCAGCCGTTGGCTTTGCAACACTGGGGAGCAGATTGAAACACGAACGCTTGTAACACACAGTAAATGCTAGACTAACTCAGCCAGTCTCGCAGCTTCCATAGGAGGTAAAGATATATTTACCAACATTTCAGGCCTCAGCCCTTCTTCAAAGTATGGCCTTGAAGCAGGGCTGAGCCCCAAATCATTGCAATATAATGTTGGAAAAGTGTACAATCGTGCAATTTGGTAGAAAAAGGGCAGACTATTTTTCTTTTAAATAGGAAGGAAATTGAAAATACCCAGATGCAAAGGAACCTGGGAGCCCTCGTTCCTGAAGGAAAATTTGCAGGTTGAGTTGGTGGTGAAGAGAGCAAATGCAATGCTGGCATTCATTTCAAGAGGGATATAATACAAGAGCAGGGATGAGACGATGAGGAACTGCTGAGACCCCACTTGGAGGATTGTGAGCAGTTTTGGGCTTCTCACTGAAGAAAAGATGTGCTGACGTTGGAGAGGGTTCAAAAGAGGTTCACGAGAATTATTCTGGCAATGTAAGGAGTGTTTGACAGCTCTTGGCCTGTACTCATTAGAATTTAGGGCAGCGAGGTGGGGGATCTCATTTTTGGACAGAGAAGTTTGTTTCTCGAGGTGGGAGAGTCTAGGACTACAGGGCACAACATTGCCACAGGCGGTTGCGGAGGCCAGGTCAGTGGGTGTATTTAAGGCAGAGATGGATAGGCTCTTGTTTAGCCAGGGCATCAAAGATTCTGGGGAGAAGACCGGCCAGTGGGGCTGAGTGGGAAAATTGAGCAGCTCCTGGTTGAATGAAGGGGCAGACTCTATGGGCTGAATGGCCTATTTCTGCCCCTAGGTCTTCCAGTGGCCGAGTTCCTCCAGCATTCCAAGGAAGCAGACATCCAACAAACAACGAGCCAGTAGGAACTCAGTAGATGGGAAAAGAACGTGGGCATCTCCACGGATGCTGCCTGGACCCACTGAGTTTTGCCGGCTTCTCATTCTTCCTTCAAGATTCCAGCACCTGCAGTTCTCCTACTTCTCAGCAGATGTATAGAAACGGTTCCAGAAATGTGTAATCCTTGCTTAATTAGCATACATAGCAATTATTGCCAGTCAGAGACTGGAAGGTGATCGTTAATTGTATCACCGGGTTTAATGCACAGAATTTATGGTTCTTTTATCTTCACTTAGGAGGTCAGGTCAATAAACTCCTTTCTGAATTGTGCACAGGCAGCATAATGATACTCAAGGCCTGATGCTAATTGGCAGCTCTTTATCCTGAGCTGCTGCCTCCCAGTATCATCCAAACCACCCTCTTCCCCACTCTCTCCAGACCTTCCACCTGGTGCCTCTCGACAGAAGATATTGCCTGGACCCTTGCTGGGCAAGACGACCTGGCTTACGCTTGGAGAACTGCATCCACGGAGGGAAACATCAAGCATAAAGGCGGGTGGGGGAGAGCTGGGGAGGGGCAGGAGGTAATGGGATCAGATCAGGTATGGTAAGATCCCTGGTATCTGGAATTCAAGCAACTGGCAAAAAAAAAGAAGGAAATAAATACCTAGAACTTCAATGAAAGTTTAAAATTGTAAAAGTGAACGTTTGCCGAAGCAACACACAGTGAAGATGGGAGCAAACATTCGGTCCTGCCCCACCTGCAGCAGCTGCTTGAATGAAGTTTCAATAAAGTTGTGTTTGAATAAAATGGCAGCACCCGACGCTAATTGCTGCTGGGGCGACTCTCCCGAAGTGGCTCTCTATCCCTGCTTAGTAAGAGTCTTTATTAGAATTAAGTATATTATTAAGGCTTTATCTGTAAACTTGGTGGGGAGGGGGGCCTGATTAGCGTAGCTGTTAGTGCAACGCTGTTACAGCGCCAGTGACCGGGGTTTGAATTTAAATAAAAATTTTGTAAGCCATGGGAATTACCTGATAAGAGGGAACTTTACATAATTAAGAAATTTTTGCACTTTGTCTTTTAAACTGTTTATTCTTAATGCAGGTGTATTAATTAGGCATTGTAAGGGTAAGTCTCAGGCAACAGGAAAATTCACATATCCGGCATCCATAATCCCCGAACATGCCAGATTCCAGGGATTTTATTGTACCATTTATTCTCATGTAATAAAACAGAGATGTAATGTGACATGAAATGGCCTTTAGTCCACCATCTTCTTTGGCTTGGCTTCGCGGACGAAGATTTATGGAGGGGGTAAATGTCCACGTCAGCTGCAGGCTCGTTTGTGGCTGACAAGTCCGATGCGGGACACGCAGACACGGTTGCAGCAGTTGCAGGGGAAAATTGGTTGGTTGGGGTTGGGTGTTGGGTTTTTCCTCCTTTGCCTTTTGTCAGTGAGGTGGGCTCTGTGGTCTTCTTCAAAGGAGGTTGCTGCCCGCCAAACTGTGAGGCGCCAAGATGCACGGTTTGAGGCGATATCAGCCCACTGGCGGTGGTCAATGTGGCAGGCACCAAGAGATTTCTTTAGGCAGTCCTTGTACCTTTTCTTTGGTGCACCTCTGTCACGGTGGCCAGTGGAGAGCTCGCCATATAACACGATCTTGGGAAAGCGATGGTCCTCCATTCTGGAGACGTGACCCACCCAGCGCAGCTGGATCTTCCATAAGGCCACTCGTATTAGCATTGTCTGGCGCCCCTTACAGTCAGAGAAAGAGAAGCAAAAGAGAGTAACCGAGTGTCCGTGGATTCGCCTCCAGCGCTCCTGGTGCCAACTCAGTTCAATCCATTGTCAGCCCGAGCCCAGACCCAAACAATAAGGAAGCCCGGGGCCCTTTGGGAGCCCTCTTTACCCTCAGCATCCTCTCAAATCACGGTTCAGATACCTTTCATTAGCCGTCCCCCAGCAGCCCGCAGCCTGTGTGTACCCTTCAGCCCATCGCTGGTCCGCCGTCATGGCCACCGTCCTTAGCACTGTCTCCTTCTCAGCAGGGGGTGTCTTCCCCATTACTGGTGACCTGAGCCCGTCCGCTGCTCCCCGAGAGTTTGCAACCCCCGCTGCCATATTGGATCCAGCCCATGCAGTTGCAGGATTTTAAATAAAGCACCGTTGGCTCCTTGAACAGGCTGTTTAAAGCCCATACGGTGCAGTCTGTCTGGCCAGTAGGATCCCAAGGGAAAGCGCTGTGTGTGTCCACTCCCCCCGGATCTGCAACAGTGGCACACTGTCACTGGACAAATGAAGGTGGGAGAGGTGGAGAGACAAGTACGAGACTCCTGCAGCAGGTGTGGGGTTAGGGGCTGAGGAAAATGCAAGTAGTGGAATGGAACGGGAAAATGGGAACAGGTAGAGGACAGATGTAAACAGCGGAACAGGATCAAAGAGGGCAGTATCTGAAGAGCACCACTCCATACTCCACCAGAGGGAGCTGTGCTGATATCACAGCCACTAACGTGCATGGCGCTGGCCACCAGCATTCCCCATGGCAGGACCTCCTGCTAATTGTATCAGTGACCGGTGACGCTTGGTTGGCTTCGGCTCTCAGGCAGAGGTTCTCCAGACTGGGCATCTCTGCAGCGGCGCCCACCATCCAAGTGGTTCTTCCCTGCATTGTTAAAGCACCCTCAGAGATTTTGGCGATTCGATTCTCACACGGGCCACTGATCAGACTATTTGGCGGCATTTCTGAGCTGTGTGGAACCATTGCGGTACATCTGGGAAATGTGGGACTCAGGAATTTCAGTTGAACCTGTGATTGTGAAGCCAAGCTGAGCATTTATGAATGAATCTTTAGCAGAGGGAAAAACAGATTACACTGGACAACAAATTTCTCATAATGTTTGCTTCCTGAAAAGGGTAAAAGCAGACAAAAATGGAAAGTGCTTAACTGGGGAAGGGTTAATTATGAAGGGATGAGACAGGAACTAGGGAGAGTAAATTGGAAACAGACGTTCAAGGGTGAAAGTACAGAACTAACATGGAAGAAGTTTAGGGACCACTTGTGCTGGGTTCAGGATAGGTTTGTCCCACTCGGAAAAGGTGGTGGGAAAAGGGAACCGTGGTTGACGATACAGGTGAAGCAGCTGGTCAAGGGGAAGAAGGAAGTATATATTAGATATAGGAAGCAGGAAACAGGAAGGGCTCATGAGAAGTATATGGCAGCCAGGAAAGGGGCTTAAGAAAGGACTTAGGAGAGCTCGTAGGGGGCAGGAGAATGCCTTGGCCTGTAGGATTAAGGAGAATCCTGTGTGTGTGTGAAGAACAGAAGGATGACGAGGATGAAGGTGGGGTCGCTAAAGGATAAAGGAGGCCACATGTGCCTGGAGGCGGAGGAGGTTGGGGAGGTCTTGAATATTTTGCTTCAGTATTCACAAGAGAAAAGGATCTTGATCAGGAGGAGGTTGGAATAGAACAGGCTTGTGTGCTGGAGAGTGTTGAGATTAAGGAAGAGAAAGTGTTAGATCTTCTTAAAAAGATTAAGATTAATAATTCCCTGGGGCAGGATGTGAAATACCCCAAGCTGCTGAAAGAGATAGGTGGGGTAGAAGCTGCGATCTTTGAATCCTCTTTGGGCACAGGGGAGGTGCTGGAGGACTGGAGAATGGCAAATGTAGTCCCCTTATTTAAAATAGGGGCCTCAGGAGCTGCAGGAGGTTTGGATCTGGAGCTCAAGTTGCCGATGGATCAAACAGTGGTTGCAGAGGCAGCGGGAGTGCTGGAGATGAATCCACGGACACTCAGCGACTCTGAAGGGGCTCTCCTTTGCTCCTTTTTCTCTCAGGCAGTAAGGGGTACTAGATGGCATTAATGGTGACTCATTGCCTTACAGCAGGAAGAAGGTGTAACATTCTGTACAATTACATGTTAATAAAGGATTCTTGAAATAACCTGGTTTCTGACATGCCACAGCACTTGCTTGTTGGAATGACGTGGTTGGTACCTTGCTGGCTAAGGTCATTCGGAATCATTATTGGAGGGAAGGACGTAGAAGCTATTGTGAGGGGGCAAAGGAGATTTACCAGGATGTTGCCTGGATTTGGAAAATAAGTCTTGAGGCAAGGTGAGCAGAGCTGGGACTTTTTTCCTTTGGAGCGTAGAAGGATGAGAAGAGACTTGATAGAGGTCTACAAGATTCTGAGAGGCATAGATATTCTGGACAGCCAGCACCTGTTTCCCAGAGAAGGGTCAGCAAACACCTGTAGGGAAGTTTAGGGGAGACATCAGGGGTGTTTTTTCACACAAAGAGTTGTGGGGGCCTGGAATGCCTTGCCGGGGATGGTGGTGGAGGGTGGAACAATGGGGGCATTGAAGAGACTCTTAAGGCACTTTCAGGTGGCCAATTGCCCCGCATGTAAAGCCACGTTTAGGCAATATGCGGCCGTTTTGAGGCCACCTGAATGTGTAGGAGGCGCTCTTGAGGCGAGCTATGTAACCCTCCTCCAAGAAGGATAATTAGCTCAGCGCCTCCCCCAGCCCCCTGAATGCAGCTGGCTGAAAGCGGATGTTAAAGGGTCAGGCTGCTGATCACAGCTGACACTGGGCAGGAGCCGGAGTGTGCTCAGAGCCGCATCCTGTGCAGCTGTGTCCTTCAGGTGGCCAGTGTTGCGCTTTAAACGCTGCCACCTGAATGGCAATTTAAAGGATCGCTTCTGCTTCTTCAGGCGCATTCTTAGCGTAGAATTGTGATCGATGAGCTCTACAAGAATGCACCTGAAAAAACCTTTAGACACACGGATGAAAGAAAAATAGAGGGTTACTGGGTAGGGAGGGTTTAGTACTTTTTAAAGGAATATATGGGTCAGCACAACATCGAGGACCAAAGGGCCTGTACTGTACTGCTGTATGAACTTCTCTCCACACTCCTTGAGGCTGCTCAGTGCTATTAAACATGATGAGATCTAATAAACATTTACACATTAGAGGTGCAAACTGTTCATGGTTAATGATTTACTGAACAGCCAGAGACAATTAGCATTTTAAACAGCTGGCGACTGAGTACACAGGAGAATTGAAGATTCATGATGAAATTGACCATTGGAAGGAGAAGGATGTGGGGAGGTTTACAGAATAGTGCTCGTTGAGTGGTCACATCAGAGTAAAACGCTGACGATGAGGCAACCCTTGCCCTGCATGCACCATAACTCAGACAAGGGTTGGCGAGTGACCTTGGTGGCCGAGAGTAGACAGACTAGAGTATGTCTACCCACTCTCACTGAACACTGGCACGATCTCTGAGACCCAGGCTGTCTTTCCCCCAGGAAGGCGGCTGACCCAGACATTTTCCCCCGGGGACATGGCTGACCAGCATTTGCCCAGGACACATACACAGGAGCATTGGCAGCAAAAGCAGATCAGGTGCAGAGGGTCCAGGAACCACATGTCCCTGCACCCAAGTCCCTGAAACTTATGTCCCTGCACCCATGACCCATCACCCACAGTGCCACCACTCCCACCCACAGGGAAAACCATACCCACAGTGACCACCCCCTCCCACAGGAACATCCCCACCCCAGTTACACCCCCACTCACAGGGACCATGCCCACCCACAGTGACCTCCTCCACCCATGGGAACACCATCCCCACCCCAGGGAAAACAGATGCACAGAAAACACCATCCCCTGCCATTTCCCCTTTTGACCTCACCACCCTGTCCAGGGACAAAGTAACTGGCCTTTTATGGTCACGAGATGTAAATCCTGGAACTCCCTTCTGTACCATGGGGATACCTGTACTGTGGGGACACAGTAGGGATAGTTGTACTGTGGGGATGCCTGTATCATGGGAATAACTGTACTGAGGGGTTACTTGTATCATGGGAATAGCTGTTCTGTGGGGTTACCTGTACCATGGGAATAACTGTACTGAGGGGTTACTTGTATCATGGGAATAGCTGTTCTGTGGGGTTACCTGTACCATGGGAATAACTGTACTGTGGGGTTACCTGTATAATGGGAATAGCTGTACTATGGGGATACCTGTACCATGGGGGATACTGTGGGGAAACCTGTACCGTGGGAATATCTGTACTGTGGGGAAACCTGTACAGTGGGGATACCTGTACCGTGGGGATACCTGTACTGTGGGGAAACCTGTACTGTGGGGACACTGTAGGGATAGTTGTAATGTGGGGATACCTGTACCATAGGAATAGCCTTTCTGTGGAGTTACCTGTACCATGGGAATAGCTGTACTGTGGAGTTACCTGTACCATGGGGATACCTGTACTGTGGGGATACTTTGGGGATATCTGTACCGTGGGGATACCTGTACTGTGGGGAAACCATAGGGATAGCTGTACTGAGGGGAGACCTGTTCCATGGGGATACCTGTACTGTGGAGATACTTATACCATGGAGATACTGTAGGTATAGCATGGGGGATACCTGTACCATGGGGACGCTGAGGGGATAGCTGTACTGAGGGGAAACCTGTACCCTGGGGACACCTGTATGGATAGCTGTACCATGGTGAAGCCTAAACCATGGTGATACCATGGGAATACCTGGACCGTGGGGGATACCTGTACTGTTGGGATATCTGTACCGGGACAACCAAAATGCTCTGGAAAGCAACTCACCGCCTCATCCTCAAGGACACCGAGGGATAGGCAATAAACATAACCACAAGGGGTCACAATGGTGGTGACGGTGTAAAAGGAAATGACTATAACGTACAGCGATGGGATCTGAGTGTGGGAAGAGACTTTGAACGGTTTTCCTTTTGTAAATAATTTATTATGAATTAAGTCTTTTTTTGGTGGAAAAAAGATAATTGCAAACCTTGCTGGAGATGTGCACTCTGCAACTCAACAAATCCACCGTGAACGCCCCCAAACAGACTTGGCTTCGTTGACCAAACCTCACCCTGACCATTTTCTGTTCTGTTCAGACACCGGGATATTTTTACAGTTCTCTTCATGGTCTCTGGGGGTCACTGAGCGCTTTACAATCAACGACGTGCCCTGGTCGCGCCACTAACTCGTCATGAAGTGAAGCCTGCGCCTTATGCCAAAGTTGAGCCCAGCTACAGCCGAGTCCCGTGAGGAACAGTGGGCTCCCTTGGCGACTTCCAGACCATGCAGGGGGTCCATCGGGGAACTCTGAGGTGAGCTGGTGTGCTCTCCACTGGGCTCAGGCAGGTCTGGCATCATGAGCTCAGTAGGATAAAGGGCCTCTCTCTTTGCGTTACCACTGGAGAATGTCAGTGTACAAATATAGCTTGTTATTTTAACAGCAGTAAAACACGAAAGTCTGTGCTTGAAGTAAAAACATGACACTGGAGAAACTCAGCGTCCTTTTCACAGCAAAGATAAAGAAGCATCACCAATGTTTCGGGCTTGAGCCCTTCATCAAGGTCTGAGCAAAATATGAGCAGACAGCTGAACAAAATTGTTGGGGGCGGGTAGGGGCAGGGGGAGGAACATAAGGGTGGCACTCCCTCCCTTATCCACAGGAGTCTCCCAGTGGCCAACCGCTTCAATTCTGCACCCAACTCCTGCGCTGACGTGTCCGTCCATGGCCTCATGCTCTATCCTACTAAGACCACCCGTATATTGGAAGAGCAACACCTAAGTTGCTGTCCGGGCGGTCTCCAACCAGATGGCATTAACATCGACTTCTCCAATTTCTACCAGCCTGATCCCCCTTCCCTTCCCTCCCTCGGTCTCCTTTCCTCCAGCTCTCCACCCCCTCCATTTACAGAGCCATTCCCCCCTCCCCCGTTTGCTGGTGGGCCCTCCCTCCCTTATCCACCTATTACCTCCCGCCTGTGAGACTGTGCTCCTCCCCCCCCCAACCTACACCATTTTGTTCGGGCGCCTGCCTACATTTTGCTCGTACCATGATGAAGGGCTCAAGCCCGAAACGTTGGTTATAGATCTTTATCTTTGCTACATAAAGTACATGGTTTCACTTCCTGAGTTTCTCCAGCTTTGTGTCTACTTGCAATTTTAATTCTTGTGGTGAATGCAGGCTCAGAAAAATTGACTGAGCTGTTTCTATGATTCCTAACAGAGAAGGCAAACAATGATCCCCTTTTGGCTTGTTTAATGGAAGATTCTAACTGTGTTTTTTACTTTTGCAGCCTTTGCTTCTGCAAGGCTGAGAACCTGCTTGTGTTTTAGAATCAGCAGACATAAGCTAAATTCCACCGAGGGGCCAGAGATGCAGTTATCTGACGAAAGGACATCTGTGTACCAAGAACATTTAATATTCCTGCTTGTTTTGGTCACAGACTATCAGAGGCCTAGCCTTGATGCAAAATAAACCATTGTATTCAAAGTGATAAGCTGAAAATTACGTTATTCGATTGAAGCCTCACATGCTAGCTTGCTCGCTTATCTTTCTTGATGTGCTGGGAATAGGTGCTTGAGTAAGTTTTTGGGTAATATAAGCCATGGTCCCGCTGCTGAAGTTTGAGACTCTCCAAGAGGTGGCAACATCTCTCAGCAAGAAGAAGAACTTCTAGAGTCCAGCCAACGTCCCGGTCGGGGGAGGTGGAGAAGCTGCTACCGGCGCCCTGACAACCTACTACAAGTGTGCAGTCGTTGCCTCGCTTGGACCAGTCCAAGCGTTGATAAGTATAGTTGGGAAGGGCTAGCATATTGTAGTTTGAAATCAGATTTTAAATTTGTAATAAACATTTGTATAAACTGAACTGCTCTCGGTGTGTGTGTCTATTTTCTTTCGGTAGCTCAAACACTGTGACCAATCTAAAACGAACAAAGTGAGAGGTATAAGTTTACCCAAGACAGCTTGTCAAGGCAAGTCTGATTGCTGGAACAGTCAGCCCTTTCACAGCGCCCTGGGGTAAGGCATTCAATTAGCCCAGAACTGGTCCCATTCCAGTAACCAGTAGTGTGAGGTTCACGGATGCTCGAGAGTAGGACCTTGGCTCAGAGTAGGGGAGTGTTGGTGGTGTGGGGACAGGAGGAGACAGGCAGTTAATGGCGACCGTCCCATCTGTTGTCTACGAAGAAACAAGTTCATTGAGTCACAAAAGCAGTGAGTCTGAACACAAGCTGGCTGAACAGTGGTTTTTATTTCCATGCGTATGCAAGACACAACAGGGTTAAAAGACACACACGTACATGAGCACATATGCGTACAAACTTGCACACGCACAACACTCGCACACAAATATACACACAAACACTCATATGCACACATACCCAAACACTCACCCACACATAAACACATAACACACACACATGTGCACACATACACGCACGCATATGCACACACATACAACCACTTGTGGATAGAAAGCTTTCCAGTCAAGTTACAATATTTGATACCCGCCACCACTTGATATACTGCAGACACAGCTCTTAACTACTCCAAATGAGGGGCAGTGATTTCTAGACACACAATTCTACAGCTCCCAACACTTTGTCTGTGCTCACCTTACGTCCAGCATCGCCCATAGTTCCCGACCTGGAGTGGAGCTAGGGTTCGTAACAGAAGAAAAGGAAACAGATGGCTCACACATGGTGGGCTTTATTGGGGCATCAGCCCAGGTATCGATGCGGTAATTAAATGACCAGCTGGTGAGCTAACCTGTGGGCGGGGCTTAACCTTGATTGGCAGGTGAGGTGACATCCGATTAGATTCGAGTCAGAGAGGTCACAGGACCGTCCACGATCCACATTCTGGATGAAGAGGTTGCATGATCCTCCAGCATCCTTCCTTGTTTGTCACCTCCTCCAACCGCCAGGTCCTCTTTTGGACCCACAGCGCGGCAGAAGCTTCCACAAGCTGAGGCCCTGTGATGCTGCTCAGCATCCCTGTGTGTGTCGTTGCCCGCCATTCCCTGGTCGGTGGGACTAAGCCTGCTCCGTGACTCACCCCGTGACCCCATGGGGTTGACGTCAGGTTGTCACAGTGTCTGTGGGCGAGGCAGGAGCCCTGACCTTGCAACTCCTCCCAGGCTGAATAATCTGGTACTTCTCCTGGGAAGGTTTGAGGCACTGGACCTGTTGGTACCAGAACCATGACAGCACAGAAGCAGGCCTTTTGGCCTATCTTGGACATCAGGTTTCCATTTACACAAATGCCAGTGAATTCTTTCATCAGCTCTCCCTCTGGTTCTCCCACTTGGAGAACCGGTGCGTTGGTGAGCGGTGGAATCTCGGGGGAGCTGATGGGAGAAATAACTACTGGTTGCCAAAATGGACCAGGTACAGGGTGGAACAGTTAGTGTAGCAACTTTGGTTCGAATCCAGTGCTGTATGTTCCCCCAGAGTCCGTGTGGGTTTCCTCCAGGGGCTCCAGTTTCCTCCCACTGTTCAAAACATACTGGGAGTTGTAGGTTAATGGGGTGTAAATTGGTGGGCGGCACGGGGTCATGGGCCAAAATGGCCTGTTACCGTCTAAATTTAAAATTTAAATTTAATACCTCAGATCTTACTGCCCCAGTAGTTCTGTACCAACCATCCTACCGACCAGTGGAGTGATGCTGTCACAAATCACCCAGAAAAGATTTCTGAGCATATTTTAAAACAACTCACCATTGGTTCCTTTAACAAGCTGGTTAGAGAGCTGTAGTGAGCTGAAAGCAGTCAGACTGGGCGGATGGATCCCGTGGGGGAGTGCTGAGACTTCGATGTTACGGTTTGGACTTTATACATGATCCCTGGTTTTGGGTGACATTTTTAAGATTTAAATGGACTCATGAGGCGAAATCAGCCTGTTATAGTGCTGTATGTCAAAATTTTAAAGAACTCCCTTCCTCCCTATCCCTTCCCCTGCTTGAAGGAGGAGCAGACGATCTCTGAGGATCTGTCCTGGAGCCTCCATTTCGATGCAATCAAGAAGAAGGCTCGCCAGCGGCTAGACTTTGTGGAGATTTGCCATGTCACCAAAGACTCTCGGAAACCTCTACAGGTGGAGTGCATTTTTTCCGACTGCATCGCTGACTGGTACGGAGGTGCCAACACTCTGGACAGAAAAAGAACTCCAGAGGGTCATTAACTCGGCCTGCGCCATCACGGGCCCCAGTCTTCACCCCATCGAGGACATTTACAAGAGGCGGTGTCTTAAGAAAGCAGCCTCTATACCCCTACCACCCAGGCCATGCCCTCTTCACTCTGCGACCATCAGGAAGGAAGTACAGGAGCCTGAAGACGAGCACCCAGCGACTCAAGGACAGCTTCGTCCCCTCCGCCATCAGATTCTTGAATAATCATTGAACCAAAGACACTGCCTGACTTTGACTTTTTTATTTTTCTTCCACTTTTCTATTTATTTGTAAGGTGGTTTATATATATAAATGTTTGCACTACGACACTGCAGCAAAACAATGAAATTTGTGGTACGTTCCTAACAACAAATTCTGATCCTAACAGAGATCACAACCCTGGTGTTAATGAGCTGATCCTGAGGGCCCCTGGTCCTTTAAACCAGCAAAAAGAAACCAGAAATGCTGAACTCGGCTGGTCTCGCAGCGCCTGCAGGAGGTAAAGATATATCACCAATGTTTCGGGCCTGAGCCCCTCCCTCAAGGCGGGCACCTGAATTAAAAGGCAGGGGAGAAAGAAAGAAAGGGCAGGGGGATTTCTTCACCGCCAGCACAATGCCTGCAGACTTCTGTATTTCACACTTTACACCAGCAGGTGCGGTGACAATGTCTGTCTCTCTCTCTCCCAGGTAGTTTCACCGTAACCTGGAGCAGTGCAGGTGGAATCTGAAGCCACTCTAAACCACTCTGCCTCGCTGCCCTCAAAGACACCAATTTTTTTTCTTTCAAAATATTTATTTAATGTTAAATTTAACATAAGTAAACAGATACACAGAAAAATTGTAAAATGCACAACAGATATGTTAAATTCAAAGAAATCAAGTTATCTAATTTATAGAGCAGTAATAAAACATCTTACCATTTTATCCTGAATATTCTATTTTCATTTTCTCCCCAATCTCTTGAGCCCATTACCAAGTCAAAATTCTATAATTAAAGTGTATCTTTTGCCTGGAGTGATATAATAAAGTGTTGGCAGATTGGATTTACATTAAAACTAGAGGTTCTGAAAGGAGCTCAGGAAAGGTCCCTGCTGTATAGTCAGGATAATGTGAACTATTTTGTAACAGCATTAGAATACACCTTTCTCACTGTAGTAATTGTGGTGCACCACTGTGGGGTGTATGTATACGTATATGAGTATGTGTGAACAGTTTCCTGGGATGGTGGCAGGCATCAGTAAGTAAAGTCTCTTCTGTTATTTGAATCTTGCACCTTTAAGCTATTTAAGAAACCTCCCAAGTAACGCAGAGACATAACGGTCCCCATAGGTTTTAAACCCTACATCTACATTAAAAAAGAATAGCAAATCTTTTCTAGAATTAAACAGGATGTAATATCCCTCAGCCACTGAGCATGGGTGGGAGGGGCAGCATCCCTCCATCTCAGTAATATCGCACATCTGGGCAAAAGACAGGCAAAAGACAGAACCTGAGATTTAATTGGGGTCAAACGGATGTCATCCCCTCCCAATGATACCAAAGAGAGGGTCAGGTTTGAAGTTTAAATTAAGGATACGGTTTGGAAAACCAGTATTTTTCAAGTCTAGGGGAATGTCCAAAGCGTATGAATAAGGGAGATCTCATCTCTCTTACATTTATTGCAATGAGGATTTCCATCTGGATAAATACGAGATAATTTAGCTCTGGACTGGCTCCAATATAAAATTCGCAACCATTTCGAGGATGGAGTCTACAATGGAAAACGTAATTTAAGCTGCTTCATCCTGTTTCTGATAGGAGGGGTACACATTTCCCAAAGACCGGCAGATTTCTTGAGTGAAACACCAACGTCTGAAGACGCTGCGAATGTAATAAAAACACAGAAATACTGGAGGAACTCAACCATTCTCACAGTAACCGTAGTACATAAAGATACTGATATTTTGGGCCTGAGCCCTTCCTCAAGCTGTTGAAGAAGAGCTCCAATCAGAAATGTCGTTAATATATCGGTGGTGATACAACCACTACACTGACCGTACTCCCACCAGCCTACTGCAGGGGGCAATGACTGTACCTGCAGGTAGGCTGGCCCCACCTGCCCGCTGTCAATTACTGGTCCATATAAAGATTCGAGTTGGCCCCCCTCCCCCTTTGGGAATCAGTCGGACATGTGGAGCCAGGAAGGTGCAGAGACCTGGTGTGTACAAGTTTAAGCTGATTAAAGCCTGTTGTACAGACTGCGAACTTTGTGTCTGAATTCTTCACACAGCCGTGCTCACAATATCTTTACCTCCTATTGACACAGATTGATCGGCTGAGTTCCCCCAGCAATTTTGTGTTTTTTTTAAAACAGCAGATTTCTTGAATTATTTGATTAATATTGATCACAAGGTCACATGCCATTATCCATGTTCCTCACCATTCCTTGTTCCTTTCAGTATTCCATGTGGACAAGGAACGCCCATCCATGCATTTTTGGGGGTGGGGGGGGAAGTTTCACAGTTAAATATTCAGCCCCTCACTTCTAACCCTTTTCACAGACCTCTCGTCCATCATCTGAATGCTGCAGTTGCACAACTCTTGGCCTTAGATGTGAGCTCAGTCCTCTCGACTCCAAACTCAAAGCACAACATGACAGTTGGTGTGGAAAAAGAGATACAACCCGTCTGCTTTAGGGCACAGGTGTTCTAACATTACACCCTGAGAATCAATTACAAATACAAGCTTGTGTAACATCCCATTTGCCTATCAATTGAAGCAGGAAAGCAAAGGCTAACAATACCGGTGCAACTGGTCATACTCCCGCAACTTGACTCCGCTCATCAGAAGAATGAAATCTGTCATATTCCAACCTCACCCATCTTCACCCAATTTAATCTCTCCTCCCTCTGCCAAAGCAGATATTCGCAGAGGCAAATCGCACAGAAGCGGGACCTTCAGCCCACCTACCCATGCTGACCCTTTTGCCCATCTGTAAACCCCCCCCCCTGTAAAAGGACCATAACCGTAAGATCACTAGGAACAGAAATAGGCCCTTCAGCCTATTGAGTCTCCCCCACCATTTAATCATGAGCTGGTCCGTTTCCCCACTCAGCCCCACTGCCCGGCCTTCTCCCCATAACTTTTGATGCCCTAGCTAATCAAGAATCTATCAGTCCCTGCCTTAAATACACCCAATGACCTGGCCTCCCCCCCCCCCCCCCCACAACCCGAGTTGTGGCAACACTCAGATACCATCGTTACGCTTAAGAGAGGTTAAGACTGACAAGGCAATAGCAGGTGAGGACAAGGTGGGCACAACTTCAGGATTGGAAGTTGTCTGCTTAGAACAGAGACGTGGAGGAATTTCTTCAGCCAGAGGTGGCGAATCTGTGGAAGTACAGTTGCAGCATAACTTTCCTGCTCCTAAATTCAAGCCCTCAGTGAGTGAAGGCCAACACACCATTTGCCTTCTTGATGACCTGCTGCACCTGTACACCAAGCTTGTGCACCAGCACCCCCAAGTTCTTCTGCACGGCAGCGTGCTGCAATCGCTTGCCATGTAAACACAAATCTGATCTTCCATATATCCTTCCAAAGTGGATAACCTCACATTGTGCTCCTTCTTGCCGGACCCCTGCCCACTCACTTCACCTATCTGCATCTCTCTGTGACAACAAGAGCTCTGTTATACGATCGACCATGTTAGAGCCAAGATGTAGTCAGCCCACCGAGAGGCTCAGGAGGCAGGAAGTATCGTGCTGAGAGAGGTACAAAGGCTTTTCGGGGAATATTCTACCGAGGATTAGGGATTACAGCTGGAAGCATTGAATTGGAGAATGTGGAGCTACCCTCCTGGCAGTTACATTGTGAATAATTGTGTAAGAATAACTAGGGCAGTTACCAGCAGATATCCGAGGCACGCTTTTACAGCAATTAATAGAAGGGAAAGCAAAAGGAAAACTTATTGTTATTTTCTCAACCCCAGGATATCCCAAAATGTAGCTGACACTGAAATGCAAACTCTGCTGTAATATCCAAGCACAGTACAAGTCCTTTGGTCTGCAATACAGTGCTGACCTTCCAACAATCTAATCCTTCCCTTCCTCACACCCATAACCTCTATTTTTATACCTTGCAAGTACCTATCCAAGAGTTTTTCTAAATGACCTGGGACAGGTTATATTATATTTTATATTAAATATAAATATGTCTTTAAAAGAGATAGATTGTGGGGGTTTAACATAGGTCACTACAAACAGACATTAACACTTCATAAAAGACATCTCATTTGAAATGCAAGAGCTAGGCATAAGCAGTGACTTCATGTCCACAGTGACTTTACAGAAACTTTGAAGGATTCCTTTGGAGACTTCACAAGTAGGCGTTAACTGGACTGATGTTGAATAAATGGACTATTGTCTTTAAAAAAAAAGATGCCCAGGCTCAGAAACTGATTCCGATGCCAGCAATCTGTCTGGTTGAAGTTTGCCGTTCTAAGAGGGATCGTGTGGTTTTGCAAACAGGGAGAGAAAAAAAACCATGTGATTCTTTGGGGAGAGAGAGAGAATTTAGTTCTGCAGTAGCTTTTGAGGCTGCAACATGGCAAGCTGGCAGGTTTGTTGAAAATCCCATTTTAGAGATGGTTGGGAATTCTGAGTTCAGCCTGTTCAAAACCCTTGTAGTCCATACAAGAGGAAATGGCTGGCTAGAGTGTTTCACCTGAAATAAGGGAAACAAAAGGAACTCTGTGGTGACCTACAGAAGAAGAGGTTATCATTTGGAAAACCCACGATGGGCCAAGTTTCTTTGGCAAGACACCGAAGTGACTTATATGAGCAAATCAGTTTGTGTGTGTCCAACGAGCCACAGATTTCTCTCTGAAACCAACAAGAACCTTCCTGAGCAGTAACCATTTACCTTTAAGCACCAGAGTCTGGTGAAAATTCATAAATGTTAAATTCTGTGCACTGTATAAGAATTGCCTGATACTGGTGAACTTGGAGGAGTGAGAAGTGAGATTGGACTGTGAATCAAAGAACTTTCCTGAACGTATATACATTACATGCGCTTAGAATTAAAAGGAGGTTAAGTTAAGTTAAGTTAATAGTAATAAGTTAAAGTTTGATTCTGTTTTTATGTTTAAAGAAAATTAAAAGTAACTTCCTTTTGTCTTGGTGAATTTCTATTGCTGCTGGGTTTTGGGGTCCTCTGGACTTTTAACGGTCCCTATTATACCACCCCAAGTACACAACACTCTGTGTAAAAAAATCTACTTCTGATGACTCCCTTAAACTTTTCTCCACTCATGTTAAACAAATGACCTCTGGCAAAAGCACCCAGAGATGCTGGAGGAACTCAGTCTTTGTCACAGCGTCTATAGGAGGTAAAGATGGTTTACCGACATTTCGGGCCTGAACCCTTCTTCCAGGTCGGGCCTGAGCCCTTTGATGTGCCATCAGTAACTTCAAAGACTAGAAGTTATAGAGAAATAAAGTCCTGACCTGCTTCACCTTTTTCTCGTAGCTCAGCTCCTGAAGTCCGGGCAATGTCCTAGTAAATCTTCTCTGCCTTCTTTCAATCTTATTGCTATCTTTCCTGGAGTTAGGTGACCAAAACTTACACACAGTGCTCCAAATTTGGCCTCACCGAAGTATTATACAATTTTACCAGAACATCCCAACTCCTACACTTTGCTTTATGGAGGCCAATATGCTTAAAGCTCTCTTTATAACCCTATCAACACATGATGCCTTTTTTAGAGAATTTCCCCTCTGCACTCTCTTTCTGATGTAGCTTCCCGACTGGAAATGCCAACTACCTCCCTCCCCATCTCCTCCCCCCCTCCCAAACAGATGTTGCTCGGCCGACTAAGTTCCTCCACCACTCTTTTAAATTCTGCTGCTGCCAGTCTCCTCCCCCCTCCCCACCTGTGTCTCCACCATCCTCAATAATAGATGACATGAGGACTGCGTGTTTGTACAATTTTACTCTGCAGGGTGTCAAATCATTCCAAGATATTTACCCTTATGAGTAAATTATTCTGAAATATTTAGATATATATATTTTCATATATACGTGTGGTTGCTATGTGCTGTGAATTGTGTATGCAGCATGGGCCAGAGAAACCTGTTTCATCAGGTTTATCCAGACAGTTAGATGATAATAAACTTGAACTTGATCTCCTACCTGTTATGTGTGGAACTGCACGACTGACGATCCACTTCACCAGACAACATTCCATCAATGCTCTCTTGGAGACTTGGGGCCTAGGCCAAGGTGCAGCACCTTGCTTCGGGACAGGTTCCCCCATTGTGGAAGTCCAGAACAGCTTGCTTCAGACCGACCCCCCCTGACCTGGGAACAGCAGACGTCCACGTCAGTGCAGCCCAACACCCCACCTCAGCCTCCTGCCGATATCCTGCGAGCTGGCGAGGGCTCAGGGCTGAGATGCAGCTGCCAATCAGGCACCAAGCCCCTCCCCCAGGTGAAAGTCAGGTTCAAATCCTGCTCTTGACCCTCAAGGCCAAAATTCAGGCTTTCACTCCCACACAATTTTCTGCGAAGAGCCAAAGGGCAATTATAAGAATATTAGGAAAAGAAGCAGGATTAGGCCATCCAGCCCATCAAGCCTGTTCTGCCATTCAATGAGATCATGGCTGATCTGATGATTGGCTCATCTCCACAGATCTGCCTTTTCCCCTTATCCCTTAATTCCCCTACTATGCAAAAATCTATCCAACCTTGTCTTAAATATATTTACTGAGGTAACCTCCACTACTTCAATGGGCAGAGATTTCCACAGATTCACCACCAATTCCTCCTCATCTCCATCCTAAATCTACCACCCTGAATCTTAAGGCTCTATCCCCTAGTTCTCATTTCCCCATCAATAGAAACAACTTACCTATCTCAATCTTATCTATTCCTTTCATAATTTTATACTTCTCTATAGGATTTTCACTCAGTACAGTCCCAGATGACTTAATCTCTCCTCATAGGTCACCCCCCTCATCCCTGGAATCAACCTGGTGTCCCTCCTCTGAACAGCCTCCAAAGCCAGTACATCTTCCTCAGGTAAGGAGACCAGAACTGCACGCTGCGCTCCAGATGCAACCTCCCCAGTAACTTGTACAGATGTAGTAGAACCTCCCTGCTCCTAAATTCCATCCCTCTGTCAATGAAGGCCAATGTTCCACTTGCCTTCTCGACAGCCTGCTGCACCCATTGACTAACCTTCTGTGATTCATGCACAAGTACTCCCAACTCCTGCACGGCAACATGCTGTAATTGCTCACCAATTAAATAATATTCTGATCTTCCATTCTTCCTTCCAAAGTGGAAAACTTCACATTTGCCAACAATGTCCTCCATCTGCCAGACCCTTGCCCACTCACTTATCCTATCTATATCTCTCTGCAGACTCTCCATATCCGCTGCACAATTTGGTTTTCCACTCAATTTAGTGTCATCAGCAAACTTAGATGTACTGCACTCTGTCCCTGCATCCAGACTGGAGAGAGAAGTATGGAGAGAGGATAGAGAGGGGACAGAGAGGGGACAGAGAGGGGTGGAGTGGGGACGGAGCGGGGACAGAGAGGGGACAGAGAGGGGTGGAGCGGGGAGAGGGGGAGAGGGGGAGGGGAGAGGGGGAGGGGGGAGAGGGGGAAGGGGAAACGGGAGAGGGGGTGGAGAGAGGGATGGAGAGAGGGGATGGAGAGAGGGGTGGAGAGAAAAATGAACAAGGTGGAGAAAGGGAAGATAACATCCAACAGGAGGGGGGGGAGAGAAAAATAAAGATCAGGGGATAGAACAATGAACAGAGGAGAGGGGTAATGAAAGGGTGGAAGCATTAAATGACTGTTTGGAAGATGATTACATTCAGCGACCCGAGGCAGGGCGGTCAGGAGCGGGGTAATGCGTCTTTGGAGAATTCGTCTCAGCTCCAGCTCAGGATCGCGACTCGGTGACGAGCCGCCGCTGGGAATAGACCTATATTTAGATCGGGACGATGACTGCGAACGTGAGCGGCGTGTGAAAGCACTAAGCCCAGCAATGACAGACCAGGCAGGTACGTACCCAGGGAGAGGGAGCGCTCGGTGCAATGGCCGTGAGCAGTGAGGACGGACGGAGGCGCAACCCTTACCCATCCAGCCCAGTGTCACCAGACGCCAGCAGCTCCCCTCTCTGACTTGCCTCGCCACATTGGTGAGCCGCCACGGCGCCCAAAGGGGAGGTCATTCAGGCCGCCGTGCCAGCCCCCACCACCCAAATCCCCCACCACCAATACCTGGACGAAGGGCTCAGGCTCGAAACGTTGGTGATGTCCCCCTTGCTTCTTCTCGACGCTGCGTGACCTGCCGAGTTTCTCCAGTTGTGCCTTGCACAGCCTATGGTTCTCAACCCCCCTCCCCCCCTCACTCATATACTACCTTAAATAATCCCTTACCATCCACAGAGCGCCTATGGTTAGCAAGGGATTCTCTTTCAGCCCCTCTCTGCCCTCAATTTCCTGTTCACTGTTCTCTCTCCCCTCTCCCCATCCCTCTCTCCTGTTCACTGTTCTCCCTCCTCTCTCTCCATCCCTCTCTCCTGTTCACTGTTCTCCCTCCCTGCTCCCAATCCCTCTCTCCCGTTCATTGTTCACTGTTTTCCCTCCCCTCTCCCCATCCCTCTCTCCTGTTCACTGTTCTCCCCCTCTCCCCATCCCTCTCTCCTGTTCACTGTTCTCCCTCCTCTCTCCCCATCCCTCTCTCCTGTTCACTGTTCTCCCTCCTCTCTCCCCATCCCACTCTTCTGTTCACTGTTCTCCCTCCCTGCTCACCATCCCTCTCTCCCGTTCATTGCTCTCTGTTTTCCCTGCCCTCTCCCCATCCCTCTCTCCTGTTCACTGTTCTCCCCCTCTCTCCATCCCTCTCTCCTGTTCACTGTTCTCCCTCCCTGCTCCCAATCCCTCTCTCCCGTTCATTGTTCACTGTTTTCCCTCCCCTCTCCCCATCCCTCTCTCCTGTTCACTGTTCTCCCCCTATCCCCATCCCTCTCTCCTGTTCACTGTTCTCCCTCCTCTCTCCCCATCCCACTCTCCTGTTCACTGTTCTCCCTCCCTGCGCACCATCCCTCTCTCCCGTTCATTGTTCACTCTTTTCCCTCCCCTCTCCCCATCCTTTCTCTATCCTTCTGTTCATTGTTCTCCCCCCTCTCTCTGCTTCTCTTTTGTTCTGTTCATTTTTTGTCATAGGTGCTCTATGGTTAGTAAGGGATTACTTAAGATGGTTTGGGGGGGAGGGGGGGTTGGGGGAAATGAAGGTCAAGAACTTCTGCCCTCAGATACACTGCTTCCTTTCATTGATGGGATCATATTTTTCCAGAAGTCATGACTGAGCCTGCTTTCAGTGTTCTCAAATAGTCCAGCCAGCTCCCACAATTATTATGTGGAATGGAGGGTCTCATTCCACCCAGGGAGAAACCTGCAAATAATTCTACTTAAAAGAAAAATGTAGCAAAGCAATTCATTACATGACCAAGTGAACTAGAGTGTTTAAAGGGAGTGCTGAAGGACTGATAAAATTAAGTACTTAATTTGATATAAATTAAGTACTTAATTGGTATAAATTTTCAATCACTGTATAATTTAAATTATGTACCATTAATGAGAAAGATTAGAGTGGAATTGACTAAATGGAAAAATTTACCTTTAACTTTAATAGGTCGAGTAAATTGTATAAAGATGAATATTTTTCTGCGAATTCAATATTTGTTTCAATTGATTCCTTGTTCTCTTCCGAAATCTTTATTTCAAGATTTAAATAGTTTGAGAATTTTTATGGAAAGGAAAATTAGCAAGAGTAGTGATGCATAAATTGACCTGACAGTATGCTTTGGGAGGTTTGCAATGACCTAATTTAAAAAATTATTATGAAGCAGCTCAATTAAGATTTATTAATCATATGTTAGATGTTTCTAATCCTCCTAGTTGGGCTAGGGTGGAATTGGCTGCGATATTGAATCTTGTCCTCATCAGTTTGTATTTAAATGGAATACTGTTTTATTGCAGAAATATAATGTACCAATTTTGAAACTATTAGAAATTTGGACTAAAAGGAATTTATTAATAGGTAGTTTATCAGTTCAAACCCCAATATATCAAAATAAATTGATTCCTTTTTCATTGAATAATAGAGTTTTTGAAGATTGGTGGATTAAAGGAATAAAAAGATTGCAGGATTCTTCTGAAGAAGGGAAATTTTTATCATTTAATCATCTTAAAGAGAAATTTGGGATTTTAGAGAATTCTCTGTTTATTAACAAATTAGGGCATTAGTGAAAGATAATTTTGGAAGAGAAATAAAAAATTTCTAATTTAACTAAATTTGAATTTATGGTTTCATATTTTTCAGATCACGGTTTTATATCAGAAATGTATGCATTATTACAAAATACTATGGTTAAAAAAATGTAGACACATCTCGGATTAAATGGGAGCATGATTTAAGTTGTGAGATGAATTAGGTGGTTTGGGAAAATATGTGTCATGCTGGGTTCACTAAATTAATTAATGTAAGATATAGTATGGTTAATTATAATTTTTTGCATCAGTTATATTTAACCCCTGAAAATTTGAAAAAATATGGATTTAGTAATTCAGATCTGTGTTTTAGGTGTGGATTATGTGTTGGAACATTTCTACATTCGGTTTGGTTTTGTGATAAAGTTCATCCTGTCTGGTTTAAAATTAGGGAATTTCTTCAAAATTTGTTTAAAATTCAATTTCCTTCAGATCCAAAAATGTTTTTGTTAGGTTATTTTACTCCGTTAGTGGACTTGGGGTTGGATAAGTTTCAGACAGCGTTTATTCATCTAACATTGACATTTGCTCCTAAATGTATTGCCATGTCTTGGAAAGATGAAGTGGAGCTAAATTTAATTCGATGGCATAATGAGTTGAAGTCGTGTATTTATATGGAGAAAATAACATATAATTTACATAATAATTATGGTTTTTTTGTTAAGATGTGGACACCTTGTATGAAGAATATGAATTTAGTAATATTGCAAATTACTGAATGTTTTTGTTTATTTTTAATGGTTCCCTTGAGGGATCTTTTGTGGGAGGGGGGAAGGGTGGGCTTGTATTGTTTTATTATTATTAGATTACTTATTCTGTAAAAGTCTGTTTATTCTTATTGGGGAAAAAAAACTAAATAATTTTTTTTTTAAAAGGGAGGGTCCAGAGAGTTTAAAGGGAGTGTGGGAACTGGGGATCTAGTGAGTTTAAAGGGAGTATGGGAACTGGGGATCCAGTGAGTTTAAAGGGAGTGTGGGAACTGGGGATCCAGTGAGTTTAAAGGAAGTGTGGGAACTGGGGATCCAGTGAGTTTAAAGGGAACATGGGAACTGGGGGTCCAGTGAGTTTAAAAGGAACGTGGGAACTGGGGGTCCAGTGAGTTTAAAGGAAACGTGGGAACTGGAGGTCCAGTGAGTTTAAAGGGAACGTGGGAACTGGGGGTCCAGTGAGTTTAAAGGGAACGTGGGAACTGGGGGTCCAGTGAGTTTAAAGGGGATGTGGGAACTGGGGGTCCAGTGAGTTTAAAGGGACTGGATGTGGTTCTGGTTTTTGTCACTCCAGATGCAGACTTGAAGAATGTTCATAGTGTCTCAGTCTAACAAAGGGATGAATCAAGTATAAATATACATACAGGCAAGTTAGGAAAAGGTTACATCTGTCACAAACTCGCATGGTCTAAACTCCCTTCCCCTTTCCCCTCAACTCCCCTCCCCACTTGTAGTCTCATCTGTTTAGAACAAAGTGTTGTGACTCAGATAAGACATCAGGACTCCTTGTCTCTTCATGTATTCCTGCACTTTCAGCTTTAATTCAAGGTTGTCTCAATTAGTACCAGTCAGTGAGAGGCCCCAAAGCACCACACACTCTTCTTAGACACTGAACATAGACACTAAAGTTTCCAAGGGTTCTAATATTCTAAGGGTCTCATACATTGTCTCATGGGATCTGGGGAGTTTAAGAGGAACATGATAAACTAGGGTCAATAATTCCAAGCCATGGAATCTCCAAACAATAGGATAGTGGATTCTCGAAGTTTAACTGCACCACCCAGGATTTCTCTGCACAAAACCTGAATTCAAAAGTGGGATACAAGGTTCCTCAAGGTAGGCAGTGTTGATCTCTGGCAGTGGATTCCTTACGGAATTCTGAGTGGGAAGCTGGGGGGGAGGGGGGGGCAGTTGAACTCCTGGATCTAGATTGTTTGGGGAAGTGCTTGCTGTTTATTTTATTAATCAGCATTCTTTTGCTGATTCTTTTAAAATTCTTTTATAATAATTATGGTGTCAATTTACATTTTAAGCGTTCAAAGGTGTTTTAAACTCCAAACACTTTCGAGGCGGTCAGGAATGTTTGGAACTGCTTGAACGGTTTCTTCTGTTTGATTTTTCAGTTGTTAATATTTTGGAATATTCCAATGATCTTGCAACTATTTTTTTTGGAATATTTTACTTTGAATTTTTCAAGTCATACAGGCATCCATATTCAAAATTCATTATACAGTAAAACCCATGGTACATGTTGACTTTATAACCCAAATCTAATCTACCCCTCCTCCCCCAAAGAAAGAGAAAAGTAAAGAAAATTCCCCAAAAGAAAAATAAAAAAGAAATAAAAGCAGGATAATAGAAAGAAATATCTTAGGACAAGCATCCAAACCAGAGGGATCTCATTCCCCGATGCAGGGGGCATCAGTGTGGGTTTCAAGAATATGGGAGGGTAACAAATTACATTATTTTATACCTTATAATTATCACATTCCATTATATCTCTTATCCATATCCTTCTTTCTGTCCTCCCCTCCACCCCCCCCCCCCGCCCCCACACTCCCTTCACAGACCTTTGTCCCCTTCCTCAGGACCCAGCACTGGTGACACTTCCCAAGGAAAAAGTAACATTATTAAATGGTAAAACCCCTCCCTTAGAGTAAATATAGAGTAAACCCCGCACCCCATATAGTGTAGGAGTGGTGAGAAAAACCCACCAACACATCTAAATGGATTCTAGAGGTTAACCTCCCTAACTCCTGGGTAAAACAATTTTGGAAAATTTTACCCTCCCCCCCCCCAACCAAAGGATTAATGTCAAACAAATATACAGGATGAAAAAGCATCATTATTCAAATTTTTGTTAAAAAATTGAAAAAGTTAAAGAACCTCTCTTTCACTCTTCAAAGTTGTTCACAAAATTCTTCACTACTTCAATGTCAGTGAAAAACTTATTTTGTCCATTTGGCGTCGACTTTCAAATTGGCTGGTCGACGTGACACTGAGTTGGAGCCTGGGGTACTCTTCAGTGCATTAATAGCGGATAAATAAAAAAATTTGGCCTTTAATTTCTAATGCTTCTTCTCTCTCCTTGGCCCTTTTCCCTGTAGCTCTTAATATTCTTTCACAATCCTTGAATTTCATACAGAACGTGGTTTTTGATCCAATCTTGGGCGTGAAAACGGGGGAATTTCAAGGTCTATATTGGTTCCAATATTTAGTACTCCCAAAACCTTGGGTGGCCATTCTTGAGAGAAACAGATGGGATTTCCCCCTCTTCTCCCTCTTTAAGTCCTACTATTTTTGCATTGTGATGTCTATTCAAATCTTCCCGTATTTTTGCTTTTCATGTGGCCCATTCATTTAATTCTTTTTTTCCCTATATTAACCATTCTTTCCATTGTTTTATCGATCTTTTCTTCCTCTGCCATCATTTTTCCATTTAAAGTCCCGATTTCTCCCTCTAACCTGGTCTAACTTTTAAAATAGGATCCAATTTTTTTACGTGTTCAGATCTTTCAATAAAAGTTCTTTCATTAGTGTATTTTTCTTTAGTTTTGTGTTATAGCTTACTTAACGTTACTCACTGGTTTAACCGTTCATGCTCTTCCTCGGTATTTTGAGAGAGAGCTCCTCCTCCTTCTTGTTTCTGCCGCTGCCCCTTCGCCCCGCGCATGCGCACAACCGTGCACCTGCTCAGACTGCTCTTTTCCTCTTCCAGAATGTCTCTTGGCCCCCGACATCAAAGATGCTCCACCGCCCCTCCCAGCCATCGGGCTGTCTTCACGGGGGAGCAGGATGGGCTACAACCCCCGTGTAGGCAGGCCCTTTTCCATTGAAAAATTCCATGTCTTGCCGGGAGCTCAAGGTCGCTAACGATTGCTGATTCTTCTTCAACATCTTCACCATAAAAGTAAATTCTTTCTTTTCTTCCTGTTAAAGATTATGGTGCTCCCACTATGTGTATAGATGTTGTGACAGAATATATAGCAATATTTTTGGGAGATAAATTGGGAAAGGTAGAGTAGGTTCCATGCATGCACACATTTTAAAGCATATCTTATTTGAAATACTGGAGAATTCATATCCACAGTGACTTTGCAGAAATTGTGAAGAATGCCTATGGAGACTTCACAAATAAGTGTTAATTGAATTGACTTGTGGAATGAATGAACTATTGTCTTTAAGACAACAAGCAAGAGACATGATGTCTATTGATACCTCTTTGCAGAGTTTTGGAGTGCTCACAGAAAGGTCACTAATGTGTTCTTGTTTACCTAACAACAACAGATGAACCAGAAGACTGACTCCTATTGTTTGCTGGAGAAGGTCAGGTGTTTTTCTTTTGCAAGAGAGAGAGAGAAGAATCAAGCAAGTGGCCTCAGCCAGTGTAGGCGACACAGAGAAGCTTGCTGAAACTGAAGGCAGGAGAAGCTTGCTGATACTGAAACAGAAGCTCCAGAGAGGAGGATGGCTGAAAGTACTGGCTATCTTTGAATAAGTGGAACAGAAAGCAACTCTGTAGTAGCCTGAAAGAAAGAGGTGATCATCTGGAGAACCCTGATGGGGCAAGTTTCATCAGCAAGACCCTGAGGTGACTAATGGTGGTACCTCAGTTGTGGAAATCCTGGAACAACAAATCTCTCTCTACAAAACCTACAAGAACCTTCCTGAGTGGTAACCATTTACCTTTTGAACACCAAAGCCTGGTGAACTTTATACATGTTAAATTCTGTGCACAGTATAAAAATGCCTGCAAGCAGAGAACTTGGAAGAATGAGAAGTGAGATTGGACTGTGAACCATTCTTAAATTTGCACACACATTACATAGCCGTGCACTCAGAATTAAAAGGGGGTCAAGTTGGATTAAGTTATGTAAGTTAAAAATAGATACAAGTTAAAGTTTGATTCTGTTTTTATGTTTAAAGATAATTAAAAATAACTTTTGTTTAAGTAACCATTTGTCGTGGTGAATATCTATTGCTACTGGGTTTTGGGGTCCTTTGGGCTTGTAACATTTTATATATGTACTGTATAGCTGGCCCGCCCCTGAACCTGTGACTCCTCCCTCCCAGATATCCCCATAAAGGCTGTTAAAGGCCCATAAACCCTTCCCTTGGAACCGGGCCAGCAACATGCAAGCTGTGCTGACACTTTTAAGGTGATTAAAGTCTATTAATCACGATTCTTTGTCTGATTGTGGTTCCTTTATTTTATAATTATCTGGGAGCTTCGGAAGGCTGCCTCCTTCCTCTTCTACATCACGTGACGTTCCCCCACCCCTCCCCCCCATTCTTGCAACTTTTTAATGTGCTTTTGACAGCTCCAGTTGTCAGATTAATGGCCGGTACATATTTTGGTACTTATTTTGTGGGAAGGAATTTGTCTAAGTCACCCCATGTTCTGCCTTCCCAAAGTGGGATGTCCACAGCAGATGTCCAAGAGGTTCGGAGAATTCTCAGTGGAAAGTCACCAAAGGTGAAGTTGGATCGTCGTCTCAAAATCATTGCTAATTGTCAGGTGTGTTTGACCAGATGAACCAAATTCAAGCCTTAAATGTAATTCCATCTCCAGGAACCAAGGGCAGTCCAGAGTAAAGCTTGAAAGTATGGACACCGTAAGTGAAGTAAAAACACAGTGCAAGAGAAACTCAGCAGGTCAACCAGTGTACTCTACGTAGTAAAGATAAAGATGCATAACCAACATTTTGGGCTTGAGCCCTTCACAAAAGTATGAGTAAAATCATATTTGATGTCGAACTTTTCAAAGCTGTGGTGGAAGGTCATGGAACTGAAACCTTAATCTATCTCTCCTCATGTTGAAGTAGAACTTTGGTTTTTTTGAAAACAAACACGAATACATTTGAACAAGCAGATTTTTAATCACTTTGCAAAGCATGAGAACTCCATTACAGCAAGAGGCACTGCCACAGCCAGCTAGTTTCACCCCACAAGAGAGTCTGCCTCGTGGCTTACAAGTCATGTATTCTATACCTTCAAACCCCTAGGTTTCTAGACCATTCAAACAGACTGCTCCATATAACTACATATTCCTTATAATTCTCTTGGGATTTGTTTATCAGGGTCTCATTCCTTACCAATGGTTACTGTATATAGGACATCTCAGTATAGGACAACCCCAGATTTTCCACCTAAAATATAGATTTTGAGCTAAAGCCTTTGTATAGGTTGACCCCAAGTTTGACACTGACCACTGACCAGTGGAGTGATTCTGTCACAAATATTTGAATACCAAATTACCCTGTAAAGTATTAGCATATTTTAACTTAAACAGCCGTCAGCCCCTGTAACAGACTATTTAAGTCCTGTACAGAACTGACGGCAGTCGTACTGGGCGAATAGGCCCCGCGGGGGAGTGCTGAGACATTGCTGGACCCGTGCAGGTTTTCCCCTCTGAATGGGCAATGCTCCTCAATGCTCTCACTGCCGCCATTTGAGTGAAGGTGCATCAGGTTGCACCGAGGGCCTGACTGGGGACCCTTGAATGGAGGTGAGCCAGGTTGTTGGTGTGAGGAAGGTGCACTGAGGGCCTGACCAGGACACTTGCGTGGAGGTGAGCCGGATTGTCGGCACGAGAAAGATGCTCTTGGGGTTTGACCGGGCCACTGGAGTCGGAGCTGATGGGATGGGGATAGGATATGGAGGGGGAGGAAGAAGATGGAGACCTCACTATCGAGGTTTGGAATTTAGAACCGGCGTCTATGGGCTTAATGTCTCCTCCTATATATTGCATTTGTATGGAAGTCAGCCCGCGGCTCTGAAATGAAATCAGATTGCAAAAGAACACACACCTCTTCAAAGCATACAGACTTTATTTTTAAATGATCAATTGGTAGACGGGAAGTTAGGATGTCAAGTCAGGAGATATCTCAAGCAGACATCTTTCTGAGTCTCAGCTCTCACTTCAAAGATACCAAGGTGTGCTTCTATATTTATACAATACCATATGAGTATTGGGCAAAATGACCCTCAGTCTTAATATTACATCATTTTATACAAAAAAATTTAATGTCTATGAAATTTTTTCGAATACCTTGTTTACTTATTATCAGGTTCGAGCCTTTGAGATAATTTTGGACGTACGTTAAGATTACCTAGACGATCCAGATTTGAAAGTTTACTTACTGAAGGAGGTAAGAAGGGATTTATATCTCAGATGTATGCTCTATTACAACATAAAATACATAAGCTGGATATTTATAGATCTAGGCTCAGGTGGGAGAAAGATTTGTTTATTTTCATTTCTCAGGATGATTGGATAACCATATGTGAAGGTAGTATGACAAAATTAGTGAATGTAAGGTATAGATTGGTTCATTATAATTTTATACATCAGCTCTATTTAACTGAGAATTTAAGGAAACATAAGTTTATTTCTTCTGATTTATGTTTTAGGTGCCACAAACAAGTTGGTTCTTTTTTTTACATTCGACTTGGTTGTGTGAGACAGTGAAAGCTTTTTGGAATAGAATCATGGAATTTTTAGAGGGTTTATTTATTTAAATTCAAAATTTCACTTGACCCTTTGGTATTTTTATTGGGTTACATTAAAAAAATTGAGTTTGGAATTAAAATTAGATAAGTTTCAAATTGCACTGGTGTTAGCTGTGGCACGAAAATGTTTGGCTATCACTTGGAAAAACGAGACCGATTTAAGCATTCAACGGTGGCATTTGGAAACGAGGTCTTTCTGTTGGAAAAAATGACATATAATTTACGTAATAATTATCCCTTTTTTGTTAAGGTGTGGAGCCTGTAAATGAGATGTATGGGTTTAAATCTGTAGTAGTTTTATTTTTCCTCCTGCTGTTGGGGTCAGGGCGACATTGGATGCTTGTGATGTGACTCGATCTCCTCTTTTCTTTCTTTGGGGTAGTCTAGAATGGGGTGAGGAGGGGTTATGGGGGGAAAATATTATGTAAAATTGTACTTTGCTTTTGATTGTATGCTTTATTTGATAAATGATTTTTTTAAAATTTAGTTTCCCAGCCTCGACACCTGGCTTTTTGGCATTTACCTTTCACAATGTGTTATGGTCTAGCATTGCCTTGAAAAATACAAAATGAACGATGTTCATGCCAGCTTTATCCCCACCTCTAATTGCGCTTAGGCAAGCCATCTTCTTATCTGTCCTTGTAAAGCACATTAGGTGCCATTTTTCACAGCATGTTTGCAAGGCCATAATTGCAGCTGCCTAACTCCTTTCAGCCATCTTGCCTGTCTCTAAATTTTCAAAGCAAAAGCTTTAGCATTGAGCTACAAATTATACTTCCACGCTGTGATTGTGAACCTGAGATCAGGACACTGAGTGGTTTCTGCCATATTTCCCCACTGATCATTTCCTTCCTTGACGACATTCGTGAATTAAATTCATGAATAAAAGGCATCGACATCAAAAGTAAATTGACCCAACTCTCGCTGCCATATCAGATTCAAATTCGGACTTCTGAAAATAGATCTAAAGCAAAAAAACGAGGTAGAGTTCAATTTCTCCCCCCCCCCCCCCATAGAATTAGCAGAAGAAAGCAGAACCAGCTGGATATAGCAAGGAGTCACCACACAAAGTCCACAGCCGTGAGCATGAGATAATGGCAGCTGAGGGGAAGGCCTCCATGACTATCACCCCGTGGCATTGACCTCCACAATTGACATTATAACCTTGCTCTTGTACGCTACCAATTAGACTCTGTTGATTGAGAAGTTGGCCACTTGAGACTGAGAGGGAAGGTTGGCATCTACACACCCAGAGGGCTGCATTCATTGCCTGGGGTTGGATTCTACAAGAATCCAGGGATATGGATGGAGGGGGAAGAGCAGCAGGGATTCTATTTGTGGCAGTCTCTTCCTGGTGTTTGGGTGGCTTCTAATCCTTTCACCTCTCCTCACCTTGCCTGGCCCCTCAGCTCTCAGATTTCAAAATGCTTCGACGGTCTGGTGAAGGAACACATCAAAGTACACCTCCCAGAGTTGCTGGGCCCATTTTCAATTTTCCAAAAGAATAAATTGTTCCACTGATGATGCTACAGCCTCGTCCCTCCACTCTGCCATGACCCACCTGGAGAACGATGGCTCAAATGCCAGGCTGCTGCTTCTCAACTTCAGCTCGGCGTTTAATACAATAATTCCCCAGAGGCTGGTGGAGATGCCATCCTCTCTGGGACTCAACACCCCCTCTCTGTAACTGGACCCTGGACTTCCTAACAGAAAGACCACAATCTATCCTGGTCAGTAGCCGAAGGTAGAGCACTGACACGCTGAGCACCGGTACACCTCAGAGCGGAGTACTCAGCCCGCTCCTGTTCATGCTACTAACCCACGACTGCATCGCCAGATCCAGCTCTAATAGAGTCATCAAGTTTGCAGGTGACACAACAGTCGTCGGCCTCGTCAGTAACAATGATGAGTCGCTCTACAGAGAAGAGGTGGATAATCTCGTGAATTGTTGCGAGAGGAACAACCTGAGATGATTGTGGACGTCAGCAGGACCAGGAACAACTAAGTTCCTTGGAGTTCACTGAACTAGTGACCTGTCATGGACACGCACTAGCGACTGCACTTCTTGAGAAAACTGAAGTGGGCAAGGCTATTGGACACTGTCATGCCAACTTCCTACAGGAACTCGATTGAGAGCGTATCACAATGCGGTACAGTGGCTACAGAAAAATAGATTGGAGGTCAATTCACAAGACAGTAAGAGTGGCAGAGAGGATCACAGGAGTATAAACTTTACCGTGGGAAAGTCGTAGAGGGGGAGAGAGAGAGAGAGAGTGAGAGAGAGAGAGAGAGAGGAAATAAATAGCAATAGTGGACAACTTAAACAGCGTGGGAAAATTGGTAGTGCTATAGTGCACAATTTATATAGTGTGAAAAAAGCAATAGCGGACCTGATTTCTTAGAATGCTGTGCAGCAGAGAAACCCTTCTATGAATGCGCCATGTTTGCAACTGGCATATGCCCTTTCTCTACTGCATTGAATTCTGGGAGGGTAGATCTGCCATTGCTATTTCCCTCGATATTTACAAATTGTACGCGATAGTGTTACCAACTTTCCCACCCTTTTTAAATTGTACGCAATACTGCTACCAACTTTCCCACCCTGTTTAAATTGTACGCAATACTGCTACCAACTTTCCCACCCTGTTTAAATTGTACGCGATACTGCTACCAACTTTCACAACCTGTTTAAATTGTACGCGATACTGCTACCAACTTTCCCACCCTGTTTAAATTGTACGCGATACTGCTACCAACTTTCCCACCCTGTTTAAATTGTACGCGATACTGCTACCAACTTTCCCACCCTGTTTAAATTGTACGCGATACTGCTACCAACTTTCCCACCCTGTTTAAATTGTACGCGATACTGCTACCAACTTTCCCACCCTGTTTAAATTGTACGCGATACTGCTACCAACTTTCCCACCCTGTTTAAATTGTACGCGATACTGCTACCAACTTTCCCACCCTGTTTAAATTGTACGCGATACTGCTACCAACTTTCCCACCCTGTTTAAATTGTACGCGATACTGCTACCAACTTTCCCACCCTGTTTAAATTGTACGCGATACTGCTACCAACTTTCCCACCCTGTTTAAATTGTACGCGATACTGCTACCAACTTTCCCACCCTGTTTAAATTGTACGCGATACTGCTACCAACTTTCCCACCCTGTTTAAATTGTACGCGATACTGCTACCAACTTTCCCACCCTGTTTAAATTGTACGCGATACTGCTACCAACTTTCCCACCCTGTTTAAATTGTACGCGATACTGCTACCAACTTTCCCACCCTGTTTAAATTGTACGCGATACTGCTACCAACATTCCCACCCTGTTTAAATTGTACGCGATACTGCTACCAACTTTCCCACCCTGTTTAAATTGTACGCGATACTGCTACGAACTTTCCCACCCTGTTTAAATTGTACGCGATACTGCTACCAACTTTCCCACCCTGTTTAAATTGTACACGATACTGCTACCAACTTTCCCACCCTGTTTAAATTGTACGCGATACTGCTACCAACTTTCCCACCGTTTAAATTGTACGCGATACTGCTACCAATTTTCCCACCCTGTTTAAATTGTACGCGATACTGCTACCAACTTTCCCACCCTGTTTAAATTGTACGCGATACTGCTACCAACTTTCCCACCCTGTTTAAATTGTACGCGATACTGCTACCAACTTTCCCACCCTATTTAAATTGTACGCGATACTGCTACCAACTTTCCCACCCTGTTTAAATTGTACGCGATACTGCTACCAACTTTCCCACCCTGTTTAAATTGTACGCGATACTGCTACAAACTTTCCCACCCTGTTTAAATTGTCCACTATTACTATTTGTTGCTTTCTCTTTTCCATGGTCCCTTATAAAGGTGAATATAGGTCAGCACAACTACAGGAGCTGAAGGGCTCATACTGCGTTGTACATAAAGCTTAATTATGTTATAATTAGGCATGATTAATTTTGTTCAAATATAAGATCATAATACATTGATCAGGATTTAGGGAAGGTCCACTATCGCTCAATGAGTCATGATGTCACCAGTAGAAGGTAGGACTGTCCTAACCCCAGGGATGTCTTCTTACAAGTGTGGATGCATGGAGAGTCCCAGTTAGGAGCGGTCAAGTGTGAAAAGCCAAATCCCCATTCCTATCCCAGGACTCTGAATGGCCAATTTAGTGGGATGCAAGTGTGAAAGGGGTCTATCTTTATCTTTGCTGTGAAAAGTTCACTGGATTCTCCAGCATTGTTTTTACTTCCACCACGATTTCTGCAGAATCATTGTGGTATCTTCCTCTATCCCTGAATTCTCTCCTCCGTGTTTGTGGTGTGGTCCCAGGGTGAACCGCCATTCCCCGTTCGCGAACAATGAAATAGTTCCGAGGAGAGAGAAGGAGCTGGAGGATAGGATGGGAATGATGGGAGATCCAGTGCCCTGTCAGAGAGACTGGCATACGCAGGTTGGAATGGAATGTTCCAGCAGGGATTATAGGAAATTGAGTGGTCAATAGAGTGGACTCAAGTGCGAACAAATCCCAGCCAGTCAGGAAAAAATTCCGAAGAATGGTTCCCAAACAAACACTTCCAGGAAATGGCATTCCGTAAATCACGTCTATACCCGCTGGCAATGCCGGTTCATAGAACTGTGTGTCTAGTAACACCTACAGGTAGAAGACAGGTAAACAGAACAGAAAAATCAGCCAAGCTTCTTTTATTGATGGCAATCAATTTCCAGCTAACAACAGTATCCAAACTTAGGAGTAGGGCAGTAAATCCCAAATCGCATTGGCAAAGCTGGGCTGTGACAAGAACCCAGTAACCTGAGAGAAATTTACGTGGAACTAACACAGTAATCCCCAAACAGCCGTGGGATTCCCCAGTGTTGCTTGACAGTGATGGAATTTTACAAATATCAATGGCATCCTGGAAATGGGGAAGAGGTTCCCAAATTTCAGCAGGGATCTTCAGGAACCTGACAGATGTTCCCATGAACTAACAGGAACGTGGCAGTGGGACACGAGGTATTTGGCAACAGTTCTGATCGAGCGATGGGAACCGGACATAGTGAGAGCAGTGCATGGACTTCACTGGGAATCACAAGACAGAAATTTCCAAGTCTCGATGGGATTCCTAGGACTTTCAGAGCAAATCCCAAATTTTAAGGAGGGGCCAACAAGTAAAGCCTTTGTTTAAACCATGTACCGTGATACAAGCTGAATCAAAGCTGTGCTTTGTTTCTCTGTGGGGAGAAGATGGAGGGGTGACGTGATGGAAATGTCCAAAATTATGAGGGATCTTTATTGAGTGGGTGGTGAGAATCTTAAATTTTGAACATTTTAATTACAGCACAGTAGAAGCTGATTTCGGCCATTTAAACCCATGCTGCCCAATTGCACACAAAATTAACCTACAATCCCCGCACGTTTTAAAGGGCGGGAGGAAATCAGAGCCGCAGGAGGAAACCCCACGCGGACACGGGGAGAACGTACAAACTCCTTACGCACAGCGCCAGATTCGAACCCTGGCCTCTGGCGCTGCAATAGTGTTGCACTAACTGTAAAATCTTTTCTCCCTTGGTGAGGTGAATAAAACGAGGGGGGCACAGATCCAAGGTGAGAGGTAGGAGGTGTAGAGGGGTTAGCTTTTTCCCCTAGACCCGGAGGGTGATCAGAATCTGGGTCGGAATAGGCCTTTTTATGGTGCAGCGCATCTTTAAAGCTGGCACGACAAATAAAAAGGGTGGATTTACCTTTTTATGGGGAAGACCTTCAAGGCCTATCCAGTGTTGCCTTCATAGAGCAATGTCTGGAGCCATCTTCCGGAGCTGAGGGAGATGGGGCAAATGGTGCTGTAGTACCACCCATCAGCGTGATGTCATCCATACACGCCAGTGAGTGAAAAATTAATAGAGGCATTCCCACCCACCCGAAAGAACAAAAGGCTTTAGCCATCACTAACATGAACAGAGTAATGATGTATTTCATGTGAATAATAACGCAATGAGTGCTTTAAAATTCGCGTTCCTGTGTTGTGGGCTGATGGCATCATCGCAACGGTTTCAGCCCGCTCCTTTTTCAGCAGCATTGCCTTTAAGGGGGAGGTGGAGAGAGTCACTCCACCTCTAAGCGTACGCCCCCCTCCCCCAGACGGATCAGAATTTGCCTGGTGAATCCACCCTCCGAGCTTTCAAGAAGGTAAGAGAAGAGATGGAAAGGTGGAGGATATCCCCCTTTGCACTTGCTTCTTTACCCCCACTATAAAAAGGCCTTTTTGCCCTGAGGGGGTGATGGAGCAAGCAACTCTCAAGTCAGCAAAGTATCTGAATGAGTCTTGTATCACCAAGGCACTGAACGTGTGGATAAATGGGACTTGTGGAGGGGGTTCCATGGACATAGAGGAACAAAGTGCCTGTTTCTGAGCTGTTTGACTATGATGCTAAGGAGGTATTTGTACCCACATATCAATGCTCCCTAGACAAGGAGATTCCATATGTGCTAGGACATCATACGTGGTTAGTTTGAGACAGAGGCAGTAAACCGGCTTGGAAACAGTAGAGAAAGCACATTCACAAATGAATCTCTGGCGGGAGGGCAGTGCATCATTGGTGAAAGGTTAGTGCTCAGATTCCGGCGAAGAGTCAATGAGCTGGAGCAGTCGACACCCTGGGGCTGCATTTAGAGAAAGGGGACAGAGAGTGAAATGAGGCCCGTCGCATCCACACCAACGTGCAAGCATATACCATCCGGTGCTCATCCAAATTCATTCCCCCCCCCCCCCCCACCCCCCCTGGAAATTGGCCCTTCAGTCCATCATGTCTGTGCTGAACTATTATTCTGCCTGGTCCCACTGACCTGCACCTGGTCCAGATTGTGCAGAGGATGCGGAGAGTCTGCAGAGAGATATAGATAGGTTAAGTGAGTGGGCAAGGGTCTGGCAGATGGAGGGCAATGTTGGCAAATGTGAGGTTATCTGCTTTGGAAGGATTAATGGAAAATCAGATTATTGCTTGAATGACAAGTGATTGCAGCACGTGGCCATGCAGAAGGACTTGGGAGAACTTGTGCATGAATCGCAGTAGGTTGGTTTGCAGGTGCAGTGGGCTATCGAGAAGGCAAATGGAACGTTGGCCTTCATTGCCAGAGGGATGGAATTTAGGAGCAAGGAGGTTCTACTGCAACTGTATGAGGTCCTGGTGAGGCCACATCTGGGGCACTGCATGCAATTCTGGTCTCCTTTCTTGAGGAAGGACGCACTAGCTTTGGAGGCGGTGCAGAGGGGGTTCACCAGGTCGATACCAGGGATGAAGGGTTAGCCTATGAGGAGAGATTGGAACTGTACTTGGTACAATTTAAAAAAAAGAATGAGAGATGATCTTACAGAATGTATAAAATTGTGAAAGGAATAGATAACATACAGATGGGGTTTTTCCACTGGTAGGCAAGATGAAAACGAGGGGACATAGTCCAAGATTCAGGGTAGTATATTTAGGATGGAGATGAGGAGGAGCTGCTTTTCCCCAATGGATGACAAATCTATGGAATTCTCTGCCCATTTACTGAGGCGACATCTGTAAATATATTTAAGACAAGGTTGGAGAGATTTTTACATAGTAGGGGAATTAAGGGATATGGGCAGAAGGCAGATCGGTGGAGATGAGCTGATCATTCAAATCAGCCGTGATCTCATTGAATGGTGGAGCAGGCTCAACGGGCCGGATGGCCAACTCCAGCTCCTATCTTACAGTACCTTTCCCATCCACGTACCTGTCCAATTCTTTTTTTTAAATGTGAAAATTGAGCCCGAGTTCAGCGCCTCAGCTGGCAGATCATTCCACACTCCCTCCACTCTCTGTGTGAAGACGTTTCCCAGCCTCCTTCCATTCACTCTGTCTATCCCCCTAATTTTGTATATCTCTATCGACATTCCCATCGATGATCCCTTGAATCTATTCCTCACACAGGCATTAGGGCCAATTCACGGTGGTCAATTAGTACATTTTTGGCATGTCAGCGGAAGCCAGAGCAGCTGAGAGAAACTGTTTCAGCCACGGAGAATGTGCAAACTGCACATAGACAGAGCCCGAGGCTAGGATTGAAACTGGCGCTTTGTCACCGTGAGACAGCGGCACCACCTGCTGCTTTGCTGTGAAATACTTCATAGGTACAGACTGACTCCACATTTGACACCATTACATTCTGCCAGGCCTCACAGTGGAATTTTCTTCTTTCTCTATCCTTAGAGAAAGGCTATTATGCCCATTAATGGTGGAATAAGCTGTGTGGAAGCAATTAGAATCAGGTTGCTTAATATTCTTCGCACTAAATTAAGTTTGCGTTACACTGGGCTAGGAGTTTGCTACCCAGAGTACAGTCTGCCTTCTCTGGCCATCCCAAAAGCCCAACCAGAATCTGCAGACACAGTTTTGAAGATGTGACAGTCACTTTCTCCTTGTCTGTTCACTGGGCATTTGACAGCAATGGTCACAAAACAGGAAGGTGAAGCAGCAGGAAGTGGACAGTAAGAGGGAGGAAGTGGACAGTAAGAGGGAGGAAGTGGATGGGAAAGAGGGAGGAAGTGGATGGGAAAGAGGGAGGAAGTGGATGGGAAAGAGGGAGGAAGTGGATGGGAAAGAGGGAGGAAGTGGATGGGAAAGAGGGAGGAAGTGGATGGGAAAGAGGGAGGAAGTGGATGGGCAAGTGGGAGGAAGTGGATGGGCAAGAGGGAGGAAGTGGATGGGAAAGAGAAGTGAGTGGACGGGCAAGAGGGAGGAAGTGGATGGGAAAGAGAAGTGAGTGGATGGGAAAGAGGGAGGAAGTGGATGGGAAAGAGGGAGGAAGTGGATGGGAAAGAGGGAGGAAGTGGATGGGAAAGAGGGAGGAAGTGGATGGGAAAGAGGGAGGAAGTGGATGGGAAAGAGGAAGTGGATGGGAACGAGGGAGGAAGTGGATGGGAACGAGGGAGGAAGTGGATGGGAACGAGGGAGGAAGTGGATGGGAACGAGGGAGGAAATGGATGGGAACGAGGGAGGAAGTGGATGGGAACGAGAGAGGAAGTGGATGGGAACGAGGGAGGAAGTGGATGGGAATGAGTTTATGGGCAAGAGGGAGGAAGTGGACGGGCAAGAGGGAGGGAGTGGATGGGCAAGAGGGAGGGAGTGGACGGGCAAGAGGGAGGGAGTGGACGGGCAAGAGGGAGGGAGTGGACGGGCAAGAGGGAGGGAGTGGACGGGCAAGAGGGAGGGAGTGGACGGGCAAGAGGGAGGGAGTGGACGGGCAAGAGGGAGGGAGTGGACGGGCAAGAGGGAGGGAGTGGACGGGCAAGAGGGAGGGAGTGGACGGGCAAGAGGGAGGGAGTGGACGGGCAAGAGGGAGGGAGTGGACGGGCAAGAGGGAGGGAGTGGACGGGCAAGAGGGAGGGAGTGGACGGGCAAGAGGGAGGGAGTGGACGGGCAAGAGGGAGGGAGTGGACGGGCAAGAGGGAGGGAGTGGACGGGCAAGAGGGAGGGAGTGGACGGGCAAGAGGGAGGGAGTGGACGGGCAAGAGGGAGGGAGTGGACGGGCAAGAGGGAGGGAGTGTACGAGCAAGAGAGAGGAAGTGAACAGGCAAGAGGGAGGGAGTGGATGGGAAAAATGAAATGATCAGGTAAGAGATGGATAATGGAAGAGCAAAGTGGAGAACATGGCTGTACTTCACTGCCCCAACATTGGTTAGCAACAGAGCCAATGCTCTGGATGAACCTCACTACCTTACTCCACAGACAGAGGTCACAATATAAGACAGAATGAATTGTACTTACGGTGGGGAAGTATATGTACTTTCAACTCGAGGAAATTTAAATTGCATCATTTCTGAAAGCTCAGGACTGTAAACAGAGAAAAAAAAGCACAATAAGTACTTTTTTGACATTCTGATTATTACAATGCGGCTCTTGTTAGGTTCATAAAAATGTCTTATCATCAAATGAGAAGAGGAGAGAAGAAATGATGGCAAAGGCAATAGATGGCGTTTGGAGCTGCAGGAGCTAGGAAGGGCGGGTGGCCAGGATGTCAGGAATTCAGGTAGGTGAGTGGTTGGGGAGTCCGAAGCATGGATGGGTGGGCAGTTGGGGTGTCAGAAGCTCGGATGGGCAGGTGGTTGGGGTGTTGGAAGCTCAGATGGGCAGGTGGCTGGAGCATCGAAAGCTCAGATGGGCAGGTGGTTGGGGCATCAGCAGCTTGATGGGCTAGCGGTTGGGGTGTTGGAAGCTCGGATGGGCAGGCGGTTGGGGTGTTGGAAGCTGGGATGGACAGGTCGTTGGGGTGTCGGAAACTCAGATGGGCTGGCGGTTGGGGTGTCGGAAGCTGGTTGGGCGGGTGGTTGGGGCGTCGGGAGCTCAGATGGGAGAGTGGACAGGATTTTGAATAGGTGGGCAGCCTGGATCACACTAACACTCTACTAATTCAGAAGCCCGCATATTTCTGTGAGCCGCACATTCATGTCAAAGAGCCATGGTTTGGCCGCCCCTGTATTATTGTGTGACAAAAAAATGGAACCTTGAACCTTAAAGGCAAGGGAGCATGGTTTAAAAACTGCACCAGCCTAGCTGAAAGATGGGGAGGGGACCTTCCGCGAGGCACTGCTCCAAACTATGATTGGGTTTACCTGTTGGCTGCATCCTTGATCGATCGGTAGTGCTTTGCGGTCTTCACTGCGAAGATGATGCTGGGGATGAGGAAGAGAGTGCACCATCCCAGGCAGAACCAGAAGGCGTTCTGTGGACGCAGGCGAAATTACATCAGGGAACCCGTTCCCTTCAACCAGCCTATTGGCTGTATTCATTTTGCAGGTTAATTACAATTATTCCAACCAAGTTGTTTCTCTAATTCTTTCATTTTAATTTAGACATACAGCATGGCAAAGGCCTGTTCGTGCTGCCCAATTACACTCAAATAACCTATAACCCCCCCCCCCCTATATATATTTTTGATTAGAGGGAGGAAACCAGAGCCCCTGGAGTAAACCCACGCAGACATAGGGAGAACGTACAAACTCCATACAGACATAGCCAGATTCAAACCCAGGTTGCTGGCGCTAACCCTAACCCTATTCTTAGATCCCATGGACTAATTTTTTTTGGCGGGAGCCTGTCTATATTTTGTTCATACTATTTTGTACAGATAGGGGATTCTGTGGACACAGCAAGGAGAACCAGATGGTGGTTTGCCTCCCTGGTGCCAGGGTTCGGGATATTGCTGCTCGTGTCCCGGATATCCTAAAGTGGGAGGGACAGGAGCCAGAGGTCGTGGTACATGTAAGTACCAATGACATAGGGAGGAATAGAGAAGAGGTCCTAAAAAGTGAGTACAGGCAGTTAGGTAGGGAGTTAAAAAGAAGGAGCGTAAAGGGGGTAATCTCTGGATTACTCCCTGTGCCACATGACAGTGAGAATAGAAATAGAATGAGGTGGAGGATTAACACGTGGCTGAAGGGGTGGAGTAAGGGGCAGGGTTTCAAGTTTCTGGATCACTGGGACCTTTTTTGGGGAAGATGTGACCTGCACAGTAAGGACGGGTTACACTTAAATCCCAGGGGCACCAGAATCCTGGCAGGGGTATTTGCTAGGGCTACTCAGGATCCTTTAAACTAGAATGGTTGGGGGGAGGGAGCAAAATAGTACAGAGCAGTAAGGAGAAGGTTAGAATGCAAACAAAGAAAGTTTGTAGTAAGTATTTGAATATGGATGGGAAGGTGATAGAGAAAGGAAATGCTCTGGAAGAAGGTGAAGGGCAATTGGCAGGAAAAGGAAATAATGTTGTTATTAAAGATGAGGGAAAACAGGGATTAAGAATTGGGAAATCTCTGAAATTCATATATTTTAATGCCAGGAGTATTGTAAAAAGGGTGGATGAGCTGAAGGTGTGGATTGAAACTTGGAAGTATGATGTGGTAGCGATTAGTGAGACATGGTTGCAGGAGGGATGTGATTGGCAGCTGAATATCCCTGGGTTTCATTGATTTAGGTGTGATAGAGTCGGAGGGGCAAGAGGAGGTGGGGTTGCATTGCTTGTCAGGGAGAATATTACAGCGGTGCCTAGGCAGGATAGATTAGAGGGCTTGTCCACGGAGGCTATTTGGGTGGAACTGAGGAGTGGGAAAGGAGAGGTTACACTTGTAGGGGTGTATTATAGACCACCAGGAGGGGACCGAGACCTAGAGGAGCAAATCTGTAGGGAGATAGTGGATATTTGTGATAAGCACAGGGTTGTAATTATGGGAGATTTTAATTTTCCACATATAGATTGGGAAACACATTCTGTGAAAGGGCTGGATGGGTTAGAGTTTGTGAAATGTGTGCAAGATAGTTTTTTACAACAATATGTAGAGGTGCCGACCAGAGAAGGAGCAGTGTTAGATCTACTGTTGGCAAATGGGATGGGTCAAGTGACGGAGGTTAGTGTTGGCGAGCACTTCGGGTCCAGTGATCATAATGCCATCAGCTTCAATGTCATTATGGAAAGAGATAAGTCAGGGCCAAGGGTTGAGGTTTTTGATTGGGGAAAAGCTAGATTTGAGGAGATGCGAAAGGACTTACAGGGTGTGCATTGGGACAATTTGTTTTATAGGCAGGATGTAGTAGAGAGATGGAAGTCTTTCAAAGATCAGATTTTGAGAGTGCAAAAGCTTTATGTTCCTGTTAGGTTAAAAAGAGGGGCAAAAGGTTGGAGAGAGCCGTGGTTTTCAAGGAATATTGGAAACTTGGATCGAAGAAAAAGGGAGGCGTACATTAGGTATAAGAAGCATGGAATTAAGGAGATGTTTGAAAAATACATTGAATGTAAGAGGAATCTTAAGAGAGGAATTAGGAAAGCTAAAAGAAGGTACGAGGAGACTATAGCAAGCAGGGTGAAAATTAATCCAAAAGGGTTCTACAAATATGTTAATGGTAAAAGGAAAGCGAGAGACAAAATTGGTCCCTTAGAGAATCAGAGCAGAAAACTGTGTGTGGAGCCTAGAGAAATGGAGATATTGAACAGTTTCTTTTCTTCGGTATTCACCAAGGAGAAGGATATTGGGATATGTGAGATAAAAAAAGCAAATTGGGTAAATATGGAGAATATAGTGATTATGAAAGATGTAGTGTTAGGGCTTTTGAGGAATATAAAGGTGGATAAGTCTCCGGGACCAGACGGGATCTTCCCCAGGACATTGAGAGAAGTAAAGGAGGAAATAGCAGAGGCTCTGACGGTAATTTTCCAAATGTCATTAGAGATGGGGATAGTGCCGGAGGATTGGCGTATTGTGCATGTGCTTCCGTTATTTAAAAAGGGTTCAAGGAGGAAGCCTGGCAACTATAGGCCTGTAAGTTTGACGTCTGCGGTAGGTAAATTAATGGAGAAAGTTCTTAGAGATAGTACTTATAAATATCTGGATAGACAGGGTCTGATCAGGAGCACTCAACACGGATTTGTGGGCGGAAGGTCCTGTTTGACCAATTTGATTGAATTTTTTGAAGAGGTGACTAGGAATGTGGATGAGGGTAGCGCGGTGGATGTTGTCTATATGGACTTCAGTAAGGCCTTCGATAAGGTACCACATGGAAGGTTAGTTAGGAAGGTGCAGTCTTTAGGTATAAATTTTGAGATAGTCAAATGGATTGAACATTGGCTGAAAGGGAGAGGCTAGAGAGTGGTAGTGGATAATTGTCTGTCAGGTTGGGGGCCGGTGACCAGTGGTGTGCCTCAGGGATCTGTATTGGGCCTATTGTTGTTCGTTATATACATTAATGATCTAGATGATGGGGTGGTGAATTGGATTAGTAAATATGCAGACGATACTAAGATAGGCGGAATAGTGGATAATGAAGAAGGTTTTCAAGGATTGCAGAGGGATTTGGGCTGCTTAGAAAAGTGGGCTGAAAAATGGCAGATGGAATTTAATGCTGATAAGTGTGAGGTGCTTCATTTTGGTAAGAAGAATCAGAACAGGACATACGTAGTAAATAAGAGAGCATTGATGAATACAGAAGAGCAGAAAGATTTAGGAGTAACGGTACATCGTTCCCTGAAGGTAGAAACTCACGTGAATAGGGTGGTGAAGAAGGCTTTTAGTATGCTGGCCTTTATCAATCATTGCATGGAATATAAGAGTTGGGAAGTGATGTTGAGATTGTATAAGGCATTGGTGCGGCCTAATTTAGAGTTCTGTGTGCAGTTCTGGTCGCCTAATTATAAGAAAGATATAAACAGAGTTGAGAGAGTGCAGAGAAGATTTACTAGAATGTTACCTGGGTTTAAGCATCTAGAGTACAGGGAGAGATTGGGCAGATTAGGTCTTTATTCTTTGGAGCGTAGAAGGTTGAGAGGGGATTTGATAGAGGTATTTAAGATTATGAAAGGGATAGACAGAGTGGATGTGGATAGACTATTTCCGTTAAGAGTAGGAGAGATTGAAACAAGAGGACATAAGATAAGAGTTAAGGGACAGGGGGTGTGGCAAGATGGCGTAAGGATCAGATGTGCCTTCCAGTCCTCTCCTGACTCTATCTTATTGTTTTGTCTAGAAATGCCCGTTAAAATTCTTTAAAAGTTTAGATAATTTCATTGCTGTTAATTTAACTTATGATGGTACAATTGGTGGAAAAGAGCAAAACAAAAACGACAACAGATCATCAAAAAACTACATTTTCCAAAAGTTCAAGTTTTGGAGCCTACCTACAGGAAAGACACCGGGACTCAGCGTGAAATGGATCCCAGGAGAGAGGTACAGTGTTCGGATGTAGAGCTCTATGTTACATTGGTAGAGCCCCCTAAAGAGGGCGCCAAACAGCCTTTAGAACAAAGAGTTACTCAAAGGCATTTGTCAACTGTAGAGGTGGCGCTGCAAACTGCATCTCTTGAGATACAAGAACCTATATAACTTGATGTACTGGGAGAATTTAATACATTATGGACTGGGGAAAACCCCGGCCAGCGTCCTCCAGTCATTGCTGGAGAGGCTGTGGCTGGGATTTCCACACGCAGTCATACTACAAGGAAGGCAACCAGAATGAAGGAAGGAATAGAAGATCCTTTGGAGAAGAAGCAGGAATCTGTTGAACCAAAATCTCTTCCAATTGAAAAGATTTTTGTGAATCTTGAATCTAAATTATCTTATACAATGCAGGGATTATCCAAGATTATGACTGAACTTGGTACTAGGTTTAATACTTTGGTGAAAATACATTCTCAATAGATGGCTGAGTTTGGAGCTTTTAAGCTTGAAGTGAGAGATAAATTTAATTCGTGTGAAGAAGATATAGACGAAATACGGGATCAAGTTTTTGATGTGACCAAAATGGTCGAAGACTTACAAACTCAAAATAAAAATTTGGTGAAAAAGATTGATTATTTGGAAAACCAATCCAGACGGAACAATATAAAGATTATTGGTTTGCCGGAAGGTATGGAGGGACCAGACCCAAGAAAATTTTTTACTGAATGGATTCCGCAAGTGCTGGGTCAAGAACATTTCCCGGAAGGTATAATACTGGAACGTGCTCACAGAGCCTTGCGTAGAAGACCTATTTCAGGTCAAAGTCCAAGACCTGTTTTGGTTCGTTGCTTGAATTATTACGACAGAGAAATAATTTTACGAGTGGCTATTAGAAATGCACAACAGAGAAAATCACCCTTGATGATTCAAAATAATTGAGTTTTCTTCTATGCGGATTTGAGTCAAGAAGTTATGTTCCAACGACGGGAATTCAATCCTGCTAAAGAGTTGTTGTGGAAGAAAAGTTACAAGGCAACCTTTAGATATCCAGCTGTTTTGAAGGTTTTTCAAGATGGTTGCCAACCAAAGTTCTTTGATTCTCCAAAGGAAGCTATAGCATTTGCTCAAGAGCTGCCAATTACTCAGTTTCAACAGAGACATAGTCCGCCACGATCTCTAAGGAGACAAGAGATGGAAGAAAAGAGCTGTGCTCCAAGAAGGAATGGTTGTAATGGTGACTCGGCAGTTGGAGCTGATTAAAAGAAGAGTTGTCCTTTTTTTTTCTAATGTTCTTTTTTAAAAAAAGGGGATATTAAATAATGATGATGTTAGTTTAAGATGAAGTGAGAGTTGGGGGAGAGAACTGGATAGGCACTATTTCCTGAAAGTCATCTGCTACGTGTGAGTTATCTCACACCCATTTTTTTTTGGGAGTTGAATGATCTTCTGGGAGAAATAGTGGCGGTGGAGTCAATTGTATTATTTAAGAAAAGGTTGGACAGGTATATGGATGAGAAGAAGATGGAGGGTTATGGGCATTGTGCAGGGAGGTGGGACTAGAAAGGGGTGTTTGGTTCGGTACGGACTAGAAGGGCCTAATGGCCTGTTTCCGTGCTGTAATTGTTATGTTATGAGTTACCGCATTGCGCGGTTTAGACGGGAGGGGGTATTTTTAATCTCCTACCCATTTTTTTTCATTTTTTTTTGTATTATTAGATTAAAGAGTGAAGGGTTTTTTTTTGTTTAAATATTTAAAAAAAAGCATAAGAAAGTATTTGATTGTTTAAAAAATTAAAAATTGATGTGGTTTTTTTTTGTAAAGTTTATTGAGTAGATAAGAAATATCTGAAATTTAAATGTGAATGGGATGGATAAGTTTTTTTATATTTTTTCTTTAACTTTAAGGTGAAAGGAGTGGTAATTCTGGTGTATATTATTTTGCTATTTTAGTTATAGAACGAAGGGAATAAAGTTATAAATTGAATTGTACAATTCTTAATGAGGCTTGAATTTTGTTTGTGGTTTATGGTCCATTTGTTGAAGATATAGATTTCGTTGTAGATGTGTTTTTATTATTTGGATATCTGAATTTTAACGTAATGATTGGGGATATTTAAATGTGGTATTGGAGCTTTTATTGGATAACTATTCAAGAGTAAAAGGGAAAAATGGTGGAAGAGTACTAAAATTGAATTGTACAATACTTAATGAGGTTTGAATTTTGTTTTAAGATGGTGGTTTATGTGACTAATATGATGATAGATGTGAAGTTAGTTGATATTTGGTGAAGGTTTATCTCTATAGAGAAAGTTTTTTTTCATCTTTTTTTTCATGCTACAATTTTTTTTAAGAATTGATTATTGTTTAAGAATTTTTGATAGATAATGTTACTAACTTTAATTTTTTATATTCTTCTTCTTTGGCTTGGCTTCGCGGACGAAGATTTATGGAGGGGGTAAAAAGTCCACGTCAGCTGCAGGCTCGTTTGTGGCTGACAAGTCCGATGCGGGACAGGCAGACACGGTTGCAGCGGTTGCAGGGGAAAATTGGTTGGTTGGGGTTGGGTGTTGGGTTTTTCATATATGTTTCATCTTAACTTTTGTAAGTGGGTTTTTTTCTCACATATATTATTAACTTTATTAATTCTTCACTCTTTATTTTTGGGGGAAAGGGGGGGTTGGACTAATTTGAGTCGGGTTATTAATGTGTAATAATTATTGGAGAGGGTATAGTTTATTTAGATTACTGATATTGTATTGTAATTTTATTATTTTATTCTTAATTTTTTTTAATGTAATCCTATATGTTATTCATGTTATAAAATCTTAAATAAAGTTTTTTAAAAAAAAGAGTTAAGGGCAGAGGTTTAGAGGTAACATGAGGGGAAACTTCTTTACTCAGAGAGTGGTAGCGGTGTGGAACGAGCTTCTGGAAGAAATAGTGGCGGCAGAGTCAATTTTATTATTTAAGAAAGAGCTGGACAGGTATATGGATGAGAAGAAGGTGGAGGGTTATGGTCATTGTGCAGGTAGATGGGACTAGAGAGGAGTGTTTGGTTCGGTGCAGACTAGAAGGGCCTAATGGCCTGTTTCCGTACTGTAATTGTTATGTTATGCTATGTTATTTTTTTTGGGCGCCTGCCGACATTTTGCTCAGACCTTGATGAAGGGCTCAAGCCTGAAACTTTATCTTTGCTGCCTAGAGGACACTGTTTGACCTGCTGAGTTTTTCCAGCATCGGGTTTTTTTACTTCAATCCGGGTCTCCGCAGAATTTTGGATTTTACTCTTGAAAGACTCATCTCTCTATTTCTGAATTCAATTCCTCCGGCAACAGTTTCCTTCCTACTTGCTGAACTTGGTCAGTGAATTATATCTGTTTTCATGGTTATGGACCCAGTCCCACCTTCCACATAAACTGAGCCACCAGCATTCCCCTTGCTCCGTCCAACAGGAGGTAAATGTATTGAGCCATTACCCTTACATGGCTTCCAAGCAAAGGCAGTTTGAACCCTGAAACACAAGTTGAGGGTGTGGGGAGGATGAGGGAAGAGACCAGAAAGCCGCATCAGACATGCACTTACCGAGGAGTCACGTGATGGAGTAGTGGCCGGACGGTGAACTCCAGCCCGCTCCAGAAAAGTCGGGAAAAACAAGAGAAAATACAAAGGCACAGAAATACAAGTTAAAGAAAAGTGAGTATAAAGGTGGAAAGAAGATGGAGACAAAAGGAGAAAAATCAAAATCAACGGAAAGAAGAGAGGAAGAGAAGACAACGGAGGAAAAAGGTGAAGGCCTTACCTGTCCGAAGAGGCCCGCTGTGGAGAGAAGACCCCACTACCTCAGGTCGGTAGAAAGAGAACTACAACAATGGCTCACAGAGCCGAGTAAAAGTGCGCAACCGCGCATGCGCGACTCCTCGCGCATGCGCGATGCGCATACAAAAAAACACACCGACGGGAGGGGGGACCAGCTGGGGAGTCGATCTCCACAGCCGGCAACGACAGCTGCAGAACACCTGCAGCAAGAAGAGACCACAGAAGACAATAGAAACAAGAAAGAAGAGGAGGAAAGGGCAGCAAAGAAACAACAGATGGTCAACCCAGAGGAAGAAGAAGAGGAAGAGGAAGAGTACAGGGAAATAGAAGAAGAAAAGATAGGCAAGGTAAAGGAGGTACTTGCTCTTGTTAGAGGATACATGGAGTCATTTAAAGAATGGCAAACACAGGAATTCAATGATTTAAGAAGAAGAATAAACAACACAGAAAAGAAAATAAATAAAATGGATATGACCTTAACAGAAATGGGGAAAAAAATGGACAAGATGGAAGAACGGGCAATAGCAGCAGAAATGGAGGTAGAAGACTTAAAAAAGAAATTGGAGGAATCTAATAAAAAAACTAAAGAGACACAAGAATTACTAGCCCAAAAAATAGATATAATGGAAAATTATAACAGAAGAAATAACATAAAGATAGTGGGCCTTAAGGAAGATGTAGAAGGCAAGAATATGAGGGAGTTTATAAAAGAATGGATCCCTAAGGCCCTAGGATGTCCAGAACTACAGCAAGAAATGGAAATAGAAAGGGCACATAGAGCATTGGCCCCTAAACCACAACCACAACAAAAACCAAGATCTATTGTAGTAAAATTCCTAAGATATACTACAAGAGAAAAGGTACTGGAGAAGACAATGGAAAAAGTAAGAGAGGGCAACAAACCACTGGAGTATAAAGGGCAAAAAATCTTCATTTATCCAGATATAAGCTTTGAACTCCTAAAGAAGAGAAAAGAGTTCAATGCAGCAAAAGCGATTTTATGGAAGAAAGGATATAAATTTACACTGAAGCATCCTGCGGTATTGAAAATATTTATTCCAGGACAACAAAACAGACTATTCTCGGATCCAGAAGAAGCACGAAAATTTGCAGAACAATTACAAAAATAGACTGAGGGATGAAGACGGGTAATGAGAGCAAAAATTATCACGATTGATATGTATGTGGGTAAAGACAAAAATAGACTGAGGGATGAAGACGGGTAAGGAGGGTAAAAATGACCACGATTGATATGTATGCGGGTAAAGAGGTATAAGAGTGAATAGAGACAATGGGCATATGTGAAAGTATCTGTAATTAGAGGAAAACATAGAAAGTATAGACAAGAATTAATAAGGGAAGGTAATGGAATAGAGAGAATAAGGAGGGAACTAAAAGAGTGACCTTTGTGACATATAAAAAACGAAATCTTTTCTGGGGGGGGCTGGGTGGGGGGAAAAGAGCGGTCACTGCAAAATCAGTTGACGCTTGCGAGTGGATTCGCAAATCCAAATGGAGAGGGGAGATGTGGTTGTCCGACAAGGGATAAAGGGCAACTCAGGAGGGGAAGGGGAGATTGGGGATAAAGAAGATAGAAATAGGAGAATAAGGAAAATGTTGGATGTTGTAGGAATGTTGTCTGGTAAAGAGTTGAAAATAAGAAAACAGAAATGGAAAAGGAGGAAAGGTAATGATGGAAAAACGGAAAGAGAAGATAAACAAAATATAAAATGGCTACGCTGAACTATATGACTCTAAATATTAATGGAATACATAACCAAATTAAAAGGAAGAAACTACTAAATTTACTGAAAAAGGAAAAAATAGATATAGCATTTGTCCAAGAAACACATTTAACTGAATTGGAGCACAAGAAATTAAAGAGAGATTGGGTAGGACATGTAACAGCAGCATCGTATAATTCAAAAGCAAGAGGAGTGGCTATATTAATTAGCAAAAATGTGCCATTTAAAATAGAAGAGGAAATAATAGATCCAGCAGGGAGATATGTTATGATAAAATGTCAGATATATTCAGAGCTTTGGAATCTACTTAATATATATTCACCTAACGAAGAAGATCAAAAGTTTATGCAAGATATCTTTTTGAAGGTAGCTAATACGCAAGGGAACATACTAATAGGAGGGGATTTCAATCTGAATTTGGATCCAAATATGGATAAAACGGGGAAAAAAATTAACAGGAAGAACAAAGTAACCAAATTTATAATTAAATCAATGCAAGAAATGAAACTTGTGGACATATGGAGGAAACAAAACCCAAAAGAAAAGGAATACTCATACTACTCGACTAGACATAAAACATACTCAAGGATAGACCTATTCCTGTTATCAGCCCACATACAAGGGAGAGTTAGGAAAACGGAATATAAAGCTAGACTATTATCGGACCACTCACCCCTGTTATTGGCAATAGAGCTAGAAGACATCCCTCCAAGAATGTATAGATGGAGATTAAACCCCATGCTACTTAAAAGACAGGATTTTAGAGAATTTATTGAAAAACAATTAAAAATGTACTTTGAAGTAAATACGGAATCAGTGGAAGATAAGTTTATACTATGGGACGCAATGAAAGCATTCATTAGAGGGCAAATAATAAGTTATGCAACCAAGATGAAGAAGGACTATAATCAGGAAACAGAGCAGTTGGAAAGGGAAATAATAGACATAGAAAAAAAATTAGCAATAAAGGAAGATACAACCAAAAGAAGAGAATTGGCGGATAAAAAAATAAAATATGAAACATTACAAACATATAAGGTGGAGAAGAATATAATGAAGACAAAACAGAAATATTATGAACTAGGGGAAAAAACACACAAAATCCTAGCATGGCAGCTTAAGACAGAGCAAACTAAGAAAATGGTATTGGCAACAAGGAAAAAAGACAAACAAATTACATATAATCCAAAAGAAATTAAGGAAAACTTCAGAGAATTCTATGAACAATTATACCGAACCGAAAACGAAGGGAAAGAAGGGAAAATAGATGAATTTTTGACTAAAATTGAACTACCAAAACTACAAATAGAGGAACAAAATAAATTAACAGAACCATTTGGAACAGTAGAAATACAAGAGATAATAAAAAATTTACCAAATAATAAGACACCAGGAGAGGATGGACTCCCAATAGAATTCTACAAAACATTTAAAGACCTAATAATACCGCCCCTCCTGGATGTAATCAACCAGATTGATGAGACACAAAACTTACCAGATTCATGTAAAACAGCAATAATTACAGTGATACTAAAACAAGGGAAAGATCCACTCTCACCAGCGTCATATAGACCAATATCTTTGCTAAACACAGATTATAAGATAATAGCTAAACTATTAGCGAACAGATTAGCAGAACAGGTACCGAAAATGGTAAATTTAGACCAAACTGGATTTATCAAAAAAAGACGCACAACAGACAATATTTGTAAATTTATTAACTTAATTCATGCAGTAGAAGGAAATAAAGCACCGGCAGTAGCAGTTGCTTTAGACGCAGAGAAGGCCTTCGACAGAGTAGAATGGAATTACTTGTTCAAAGTATTGCAAAAATTCAGTTTACCGGAGAAGTATATTAATTGGATTAAAGCATTATATAAGGGACCGTTAGCGAAAGTGACAGTAAATGGACATGTATCAAAGCAATTTAACTTAAGCAGGTCAACGCGGCAGGGATGCCCACTATCACCATTATTGTTTGCGCTAGCTATAGAACCACTAGCAGAATCGATAAGAAGAGATAATAATATAAAAGGAATAAAAATAAAAGACAGGGAATATAAAATCAGTCTGTTTGCGGATGATGTGATAGTGTACTTAACAGAACCAGAACTATCAATAAAAGAACTATATAAGAAATTGAAGGAATATGGAGAAGTGTCGGGATACAAGATAAACGTAAATAAAAGTGAAGCAATGCCTATGAATAACGCGGATTTCTCAAAATTTAAGGAGGAATCCCCATTCAGATGGCAAACGCAGGCAATAAGATACCTAGGTGTGCAAATAAACAAAAATCTAGGCCAATTATATAAACTCAATTACAATCCACTAATGAAAAAATTACAGGACGATTTAGAGCATTGGAAAGAGCTACCACTAACACTGATAGGAAGGATAAACTGTATTAAAATGAACATTTTTCCAAGGATACTATACTTATTTCAGGCATTGCCAATACAACTGACAGAAAAATTCTTCAAAGAGTTAAAGAAAATAATAAGGAGATTTTTATGGAGAGGGGGGAAACCGAGGATAGCACTAGACAAATTAACAGAATGGTATAAACAAGGAGGCTTACAATTGCCAAACTTCAAAAATTATTATAGAGCCGCACAATTAAGGTACCTATCAGATTTTTATCAAACAAGGGAAAAACCAGACTGGACGAGACTAGAATTAGATAAAATAGGGGAAAAGATACCTGAACACATATTATATAAATGGGACGAAAAATTGGTACAACATAGAACTTCTCCAGTATTACACCATCTCCTCAATATATGGAAGAAGATTCATGTAGAAAGAAATAAAATAAATTACCAAATACCAAAACTAATATTGACGCAAAATAAGCTACTCCCTTTTACAATAGACAACCTTGCCTTTAGAAAATGGGAAAAAAAAGGGATTAAAAGAATAGAAAATTGTTTTTCAGGAAGTAGATTCTTATCCTTTGAACAAATGAGAGATAAGTACAATATAACGGGAGATACAGCGCTGGCATATTACCAACTGAGATCCTACTTGAAAGATAAATTAGGAAGCAACTTGAGTTTACCAGAGGGAAGTAACCTTGAATATGTGATTACAGATACAATGTTAATCAAAAGATTTATAAAAAATATGTATATTAAACTGCAAGAAAAGGAAAATGAGGAAACAAATGGTAAAACTAAACAAAAATGGGAACAAGATTTAAATATAAAGATAAAAAAGGAAACATGGGAGAAGTTATGCTCTGGAACGATGAGAAATACAATAAATACGAGGCTGCGTATGATACAATATAATTGGTTACACAGACTATACATTACACCGCAAAAGTTAAATAAATGGGACCCAACAGTATCTGATAGATGTTTTCGATGTAAAAAAGAAAGGGGAACAACAATTCATGCAATCTGGACATGTGAGAGAGTAGAAAAATTTTGGGATGATCTCAATCAGATATTAAATAAAATAACAGAAAACAATATACCAAAGAATCCAGAGATCTTTCTCCTAAGTAACATAAAAAATAAAGAATTTGGAATTGACTTGGAGGATGCACAAAAAAGATTTGTTAAGATAGCCCTAGCTGTAGCAAAAAAATGTATTATGTCAACCTGGAAATTGGAAGATAATTTGAAAATACAACAATGGTATATAGAAATGAATAAATGTATTCCATTAGAAAAAATAACATATAGTTTAAGAAATAATATTGAAATATTCGAACAAGTATGGGAGCCTTACATTAAATACAATAGCGAAAACCTACCGGGAACAAACATTACCTAAGTTGATGGAAGGAGAAGAGAAGAAAAGAATGGACTCAATAGAATTTCTGGTGTATTTTTGTTGAATGACAACATTGTCTAACTGAATTAATGCAACCTAGATTGTATAACTAAAATGGATGAGAGGGGGGGGGGGACGGGAGGGTGGCTTGGGAGGAGGGAGGGGGGAGGGAGAAAAAGTCACTGTAAATGTGTGGAAAAGAAAAAGTGTATATCATGGCTATTGTGATTTATGGTGTGAAAAATAAAAAATTTAAAAAAAAAAAAAAAGACATGCACTTACCCAGGGATCTGTGATGTTGTCACACAGTAAGACACGGATATTGTCGATCAGGATCACGGCAGGTTGGCAGGTCAGCAAATTGTCCATTAGCTGTCAAAAAAATGCTCAATAAACTGGCTTGTTCCTGGATTGCACACTGTCGTCCACTCCTCCAAAACCCTGCCCCAATCATTCTGCACAGTCCATAAGAATAGAAAGAGAAGCTGGAGGCAGCCCAGTGGCCCATCGAACCTCTCGATAAGATCGTGGCCTATCTGGCCATGGACTCTGGAGACCGGCTCATGGGAACCAGGTATCGGGGAGGGGGGGGGCTCCCGAAGGACTTTGGGCGCCGACGGCTTCCCGATCATACCAGAGGTTTGGATCTGGAGCTCGGGTTGGCCGATGGTTTGAACTGAAGGAGCGCTGGAAGCAAATCCACGGACACTCAATGTCTCCGAAGGGAATCTCTTTCTCCTATTGTTAGGGGCGCCGGTCAACACTAATAGCGACTCATTGTTTGCCTTGCAGCAGACAGAAATTGACGTATAGTACACTTTTAATTAAGTAAAATGACAGTAAAATGAACCTGAACCTTGAACTTACCATCCTGTTCCCCAGATCTTAATTCCCTGCACTTCAAAAACCTACCTTCCTGTATCTTAAATACATTTAATGAGGTAACCTGTACTGCTTTCTTGAGCAGACAATTCCAAAGATTCACTTCTCTCTGGGAGAAGCCATTCCTCTTCATTTCTTAAGTAGATTTCTTAAATCTACTTTCCTGAATCTTCAAGTCAACATCATTGACCATCTTTGCAGGATAAAGACGAGATAGCATTTCTACAGGGCCACGGAGCATAGAAACAAGTTAGGAAAGCAGTTAGCACATTAAAATATTAAGATATACACTGAAAGTGCATCTGTAGTGGGAGTTCAGGAGTCTGATGGCTTGGGGGAAAAGCTGTTTCCTGCTCTAAACATAAGGGCCTGAGTGCTTTGGTACCTCTTGCCAGATGGCAGAAGGGAGAACATTTTACATGAAGGATGTGGAGTCTTTCACAATATTTATTGCTTTCCGCCTGCATCGAGTGTAGTCGATGTCCTCCATGCTAGGAAGAGGTTCCCCAATGGTCTTTTCTGCTGACTTCACTATCCTCTGCAGGGTCTTGCAGTCTGTGATGGTACAGCTTCCAAGCCAGGCAGGGATACAGTTACACAGAATGGTCTCAATACATCCTCTGTAGAATGTTGTGAGGATGCAAGGTGGGAGATGGACTTTCCTCAGCCTTCACAGGAAGTAGAGGCGCTGCTGGGGTTTCTTGGCTGTGGAGCTGGTGTTAAGGTGAGGTTCTCCACCATGTGCATGCCAAGGAACTTGATACTCTTGATGACCTCATTGGTAGAGGGGAGCGTGATCTCCCCAGGCCCTCCCGAAGTCAACAACCATCTCTTTTGTTTGTTTTAATGTTCAGTTAGAGGTTGTTTGCTCTGCACCAGTTCGTTAGCGTCTACACTTCCTCTTTGTATACTGCCTCGTTCTTACTGATATGGCCCACCATCGTCGAGTGGTCAGCAAACTTGATGATGTGGATCAAACTCTGGCTGCACAATCGTGAAGCCGCAGAGTGAAGAACAGTGGTCTAAGCATGCAGCCCTGGGCGGGGGTGGGGGCGGGGTGCCCTATGCTCAGTCTGATAGTCTTGGAGGTGCTGTTTCTGATCCGGACTGCTTCAGCTTTCCCCATCAGGAAATGGAGAATCCAACTGCAAAGGGAGGTGTTTAGTCCCAGCAGGCCTAACTACCTTATCAGGGACTGGGGTATGATCATGTTGACTACTGAACTGAAGTCAATAAACATAGATTCTTCATTTTCCAGGTGGGTGAGGGCTAGATGAAGGGCTGCAATAACATCATCTGTGGAGTGATTGGATCTATATGCAAACTGCAGGGGGTCCAGTGAGGGGGGGGCATCAGATGCTCGATGTGCCCCATGACGAGCCTCTCAAAGCACTTCATGACAATGGAAGTGAGTGCGACAGGGCGGTAATCATTGAGACAGGACACAGACGACTTCCGTGGCACTGGGACAATGGTGGCTCTGTCTCAAACTGTCCATACCCCAATGTCACTGACCCCTTTCCTGGACTCTGTCCCAATCACTCTGCATGGGGCGGAATGCTCATTCACCAGGACCCACCCTAATGAATTTGCTACAGCCAGTTGAAGGCATTGCGGTTAAAATCAGGTGTGCCTGCCTCCTTCACCATTGCAAGAGTGCCTTCCAGAAAAAAACCTCAAGGATCTCTAATCCCACCACACGCATTGAGGCCACATCTAGCAACATCTGCTGGAGACCATGAGGAAACAGGGGGGCAGAGGTTTGTCGGTCAGGGAGTTGTACGCCGTGAGGAGCTCTCACAGAGGAGTTGAGACCAGTGTAGATCAGCCATGATCGTTGTGATAAAGTCGGCACAAGTTTGAGGGGTCCTGCTCCAATTTTATTGTGTTCCAAGATCTTGGGGCGGCACGGCTGGCGTAGCGGTCACCACACGCTGTTACAGCGCCAGAAGTCGGGTTCGAATCCCGCGCTGTCTGTAAGTAGCTTCTCCCTGTGTCACTGTGGGTTTTTCCCGGGGGTTCCGGTTTCCTCCCACCGTTCAAAACGTCTCGGGGGCTGTAGGTCAATTGGGTGCAATTGGGCGGCATGGGCTCGTGGGCCGAAATGACCTGTTACCGCGCTGTATGTCTAAAATCTTTTTAAAAAAAATTAAGTCCTCCCAGTCATTCAAAATAATCATGGCAGTTCATGATCGCCTCAATCAAATGCACCACAGAGGGGCTGTCAGGTGCTAGTGGTGTTCCTCAGAGGTCGGAGTTGGGGGCCGATTTGGATGATGGAACTAATGGTTTTGTGGCCAGGTTTGCGGATGATATGAAGGTAGGTAGAGGAGCAGGTGGTGCAGATAAAACACGGAGTCTACAGAAGGACTTTGGTACATTAGGAGACTGGGCAGCGAAGTGGGAAATGAAATATAATGTCGGAAAGTGTACAGTCATGCACTTTGGTAGAAAAAAGAAATGAGCAGACTATTTTTTTTTAAATGGGGAGAAAATTGAAAATCCCCAGATGCAAGGGGCCCTGGGGGGTCCTTGTGCAGGGTAGCCTGAGGGTAAACTTGCAGGTTGAATCGGTGGGGAAGAAGGCAAATGCAACACTGGCGTTCATTTCAAGAGGAATAGAATATCACAAGCTAAAGGAACAGAAGCAGGCCACTAGGCCCATCGAGTCTGTTCCATGACTCACCCCTAGTTCCAATTTCCAGCCTTTTCCCCGTATCTCTTGATACCCTTACTAATGAGATACTTATCCATTTCCTGTTTAAATACTCCCGGTGATCCAGTCTCCACTGCTTTGTGTGGCTGTGAGTTCCACAGATCCATGACCCTCTGACTAAAGAAGTTCTTCCTCCTCTCTGTTTTAATTGGATAACTTATAATTTTAAGACTATGACCCCTTGTCCTCGATTCGCCCATCAAGGGAAACATCCGCATTCACTCTGTCAAAACCTTTCAATATTCGAAATGTCTCTATGAGATCCACCCCTCACTCTCCTTTATTCCAACAAATACAACCCAAGAGCTGCCAAACGTTCCTCATACCTTAGCTCCTGCTTTCCAGAAATCATCCTGGTAAATCTCCTCTGCACCCTCTCCAACATCACATCCTTTCTAAGACAGGGGGCCCAAAATTGTACTCAGTTACTCCAAATGGGGTCTCACTAGTGCCCCAGAGAGGCTTTATAAGGCACTGGTGAGACCTCACAAAGTATTGTGAGCAATTTTGGGCTCCTCATTTAAGAAAGGATGTGCTGACTTTGGAGAGGGTTCAGAGGAGGTTAACAAGGATGATTCTGGGCTATTATATGAAAAGCACTTGACAGCTCTTGACCTGTACTCATTGGATTTTAAGAGAATGGGTGGGGGGGGGGAGGGATCTCATTGAAACATTTTGTATGTTGAAAGGGAGGGGACAGAGTAGATGTAGAAAGGTTGTTTCCCATGGTGGAAGAGTCTAGACAAGAGGGCACAACTTCACAATTATAGGGTGATATGATTATGTGTACTGGCTGGCCCGCCCTCCGGGTGTCTTCTTGTCCTTGACTCCTCCCTGGTCCTGCCTGTTCGACCCCGGGCCGTAAAGGTCGAGTCCCCTCTCCTTCCCGCACATTTTCTTAGCCTGGACCCAGGCCAGCAGTCTCTAGTACAATAAAGCCTATTGTTCCCTTCAGCCTTTTGTCTGTGTCATTATTGGGGCTACAGATAGCGCCCAACAGGGTGTCCACTTAGAACGGAGAAGCATAGGAATTTATTTAGCCAAAGGGTGGTGAATTTGTGGAATTTGTTGCTACAGGCGGTTGTGGAGGCCAAGCATTAAGACAGAGATTGATAGGTCTTGATTAGCCAGGGCATCAAAGGCTAAGGGGAGAAGTCTGGGCAGTGGGGCTGAGTGGGAAAATGGATCATCTCGTGATTGAGTGGTGGGCAGATTCGATGGGCTGAATGGCCTATTTCTGCTCCTATGTCTTATGGTCTTAAGAATCCAATCAACTCAAGTCAACAGGGGCAGGATCTCCATCTCTGTGGCTGTCTCCAAATGCTGGGCAGTACACGTTGGATTGGGTGTTTACACGGAGCTATTGGAGCGTGTGACTGATGGTGACTTGCACCGACCTACAGGAGATGGTGGCAAGAAGGGTGGGCAGGGAGGAGGGTCTCCAAAGAGGAAGAACAAGATTTTGGTAGGGGGAGAGGGGAGGTTTGGGGTCATTCCAACCAAAATGATCAAAGGCCCGACCACCAGCAGCAACCAGATGCTGGGGTCCAGTGCAGCAGATGCACATGTTGGAGAAACTCAGCAGGTCATGCAGCATCCATTGGAGGCAAAAAGAGGCGAGAGAATGTACGTTGGCTAGTGTGTGGTGGCACAAAGCCAAATGATGTGTTCATGGACGGGACAGAGTCACAGATACTCACCATGGTTCGGATCCACTGGATGTACTGATCAAAGTATCCAAGCTCTTTCATAGTGAGGCACTTGCTGACCTGAAACAAAACACTCATGAATGTTCCTGTCACAGGCGGTATACATAACCTGCACCATTGCACACCCCGGCATCATACTCTGTCCTATCACCCAGCTCCCTTTGTACCTCAATCTGCTTCTGCATCTACCCCCTCCCTTCATTCGCCGGTCTTTATCCAAGTTATAAGGGGAGCAGGAAGTGGCCACTCAGCCCATTGAATCTGCCCTTTAGGACTCTGCTCAAAGTTTATGGGCCCCCTTCCCTGCAAAGCAGTCGTTTAGTTGGTTTCCTCTGTACTCCTCTCCCAACCCCCCTATGCACCTTGGGCGATTTTATGCCCCTACCCCTACGTTAAATGTGCTGCGATCCTCGGTGGGGGGGTGGGGGGAGGGGGACATTTGGCCCTCATTGAGAACAGCTGATCTAGAAGCCTCTTAAATGCTCCCATTGTATCTGTCCCGTCCACCTCCCCTGGCAGCCCCCGTCACAACTCACATTTTTCAGAACAGTTTGAGTGGTGGTAATAATCGCTGCTTGGGCTACATCAATGCTCTGGATGGTTTTAATAATGAGACTCTGAAACAAGAAAAATTACCATAAAAATCAATGTATAAGACGACCCCCCCCACCCCCACCTTCTCCCCAGAATTTCCACTTAAAATGGTAAGTTTTGAGCCCTAAGACTATATAACAGGACGTTGTACAAGGCTACCCCAAGTCTGGCACTTACCACTGACCAGTGGAGTGATGCTGTCACAATATTTTAAAGCAAATTACCCAATAAAGGTTTAATTTTTATTAGCATATTTTAAAATAAACTACCGTTGGATTTAATACTTAGCAAGGGGGAGCGTTGAGACTTCACTGTTAAGGTTCAGAGTTTATGCTTGGGGAATAAGACGACCACTGGTTTTGGGGTGACATTTTTAAAGATTCAAAACAGTCTTATTAAAAATAACATAACATTATTCAGCATCGTCTTCAGACTGGCTCTATTGTGTAAGTCCCATCTATTTGACTTTCTGTGAACCCCCTTCCAGAATTCTTAGAACTGTGCACAGGTTTGGTGGCCCAATCAGTTAGATATGATTAAGCTGGAATTGATGCAGAAAAGATTCACCAAAATGTTACGGGACTGGTCGACTTGAACTATAGGGAGAGGCTGGGACTTTTCCCCGAGGAGCACAAGGGTGCAATTTTTGGAGAGGAGGAGATCAATAGTCATGGACCTTTTCCCATGGTAAGGGAATCAAAGGCTAGAGGTGGAGAGAGGAAAGATTTAAAAGGGACCTTCTTCACACAGAGGGTAGTGGGTGTCTGGAACGAGCTGCCAGAGGAAGTGGTAGAAACAAGGATAATTGTATGTTTAAAAGGCATTTAGCAGATTTAGGAAAGGTTTAGATCAGTGGTTTTCAAACATTTCTTTCCACTCACATACCACTTTAAGTAATCCTTTGCTAATTACAGTGCACTGATGGCATAGGGATTACTTAAGGTGGTATGTGAGTGGAAAGAAATGTTTGAAAACCACTGTTTTAGAGGGATATGGGGTGATCACTGGCAAATGGGACCAGCTAGGTTGGTAGGGATGAGATGGGCTGAAGAGCCTAATTCCATCTCGTAGTACTCCATGACAATGAGTCTTATGAAATACAAATCACTGAAGGACCTCAGTGGGTCAAGCAGTATCCACGGAGGAGATGAGGCAGCCTCCACCCAGTACTACTGCCCACGGCTCCCTACAGGTTTTAAGCAATCTGTTAAAGGAGCCAACGGTGCTTTATTTAAAATTCTGTCACCTAGGGTCTTGGCCCTAGATGGTAGCGCCTATGCTCGGCAGTAGCCACAAGGGATCGAAGGAGAAGCAGAGAGACAGCCCTAAGGACGGTGACCATGGCAGTGGACCAGCAGGCAGCTCTGCAGCTGAAGTTCGCACACAGGTGATGAGCCGTTGATGACTTGAGGGCAAGGATCCCGCGCAAGCTGCGGGCTACTGGTGACTTGAGCTCAAAGTACGCACACTAGGCTGTGGGATGTTAGAGAGTGGCTCATGAGAATCAGGATTCAACAGGGTGCTGAGGCCAGGAAGGGCTTCTAAAGGGCCCCAGGCATCGAAGGCTTCCACATCTCGTTGGAGGTTAGGATCTGGGCTTGGTTTGCTGATGGTTTGAACTAAACTGGAGTCTGTGCAGGTGAAACGATGGACACTCAGTGACCATGCGGGTGTTAAAGTGGACCCTTGGTCGCTTGAAAACATACACAATTAGAGCTGCACAAACAGATCTGCAATCACTTTTCAAAGCCTGAGAACTCCGTTATGGTAAGAAGCACTACCTTTCTACAAGGGGGTTCTCTTTTGCTCCTCTTTGACTTTAAGGGGCACTTGGAAATGATAATGGTGAATATTTGTCCACCTTATGTATCTGATCTGAACAGTCAGTGTTTTGGGTTGAAAACCTGCTGCAGCCCCTGAGGGGCATAGATAAGATAAAGAGTCATGGAAACTTTGTCTGCGACAATCTGGTCACTGAGAAACAATAGCCCAATGTTCAAGGGACCTTTCACTGGGGTGGCATGATGAGTGGAGCAGTTCGTGCAACATTGCTTCAGTGCCAGCGACCAGGACCGGGGTTCGAATCCTGTGCTGTCTGTAAGGAGTTTGTATCTTCTCCCCATGTCTGTGTGGGTTTTCCCAGGGGCTCTGGTTTCCTCCCACCATTCAAAATATACCATGTATGGTAGGCCAATTGGGTGAAATTGGGCAACAAGGGCTCATGGGCCTGTTACTGTTAATTTAAATTTAAAATAAGATAATACAGTCTGAGATTACATCGAAGCAGGAGTGGAATGCTAATCTTGACCCAATGTGGAGCAAGTCCCATCCCCATAGTGTTGTCATTATAACAGTATTTTCCACACTGGCGTCAAAGTAAGTACAACAACATTCCCTCAGCGCTGATGCGTTCTCACTGTGAAATACATACCTGTACAGTGGGAGCGAACGAGGCCACGTTCTGGTAACTTGTGTTCAGACGCACCTGAAAAGAAAATCAGCATTAATTCTGTTTGCTTGAGACCTTCACCAAACAGCTTTCTCTTCATGCAGTGAATCTCTGATATTAATGGCTCAGAAGCATCGTCAGGTTTGTATTCTGCCTCAGGAGGTGATGGTTTCAATGCTCCTGGTAATCTCACCAGGGTCCCGATTCCACTCAAACTCACCGCTCCTGCACACCACCTCAACTCAGAGACTCCAGTTTAAACTCACCAGGTTCATGTGGAGGTTTATTAACAATATGGTGCAAAATTTTTTTAAATTACCGTAAATATTCGAGTATAATGCAAAAAAATTTGTACCAAAATTTGAGCTCCATGTGGGAGGGGGGGGGGGTCGCATTATACATGAGGTTATAACTTTAAAAAAAATTTCTTGGGGGGAGAGGAGGGGGGAGAGATGGCAGTGCGAATCAGTGGGAGAGGGGTGAGAGAAACGCCAGCATGACTTGTGCAGGTGAGGGAAGGGGGGTCGTATTATACACGGGGGTAAAATCTTTCTCCCTTTTTCCCCTCAAAAATGGGGGGGGGGTCGCATTATACACGAAACGAATTATATATGAATAATTATGGGGTAATTGCAATTGTGATAATGCAATAAGGAAATGGAATCAATTTATTGTCATGAACTTGTCACAAAATTTGTTGCTTTGCCACAGTATTACAGACGCAAATATTGCTATGAATTACATTTTTTTAAAAAAATCGTGCAAAAGATGAGAAAGTGAGATAGCGTCTGTGATTCATTCCTCTCTAATGGCGGAGGCGAAGAACCGTTGGGTGCTTGTCTTCAGCTTCCTTCCTGATGGTACCAGTGTGAAGGGAGCGTGGCCTGGGTGGTGGGGGCCCTTGAGGATAGAGGCTGGTTTCTTGAGACACCGCCTCTTGTAGATGTCCTTGGTGGAGGGGAGACTGGTGCCCGTGATGTCTGTAGTCTTTTCTTGTCCTTGGCATTGGCACCTCCAGTCAGAAGGCTCTCCATGGTACACCTGTAGACATTTGCAAGAGTCTTTAGTGATAAATCAAATCTCCTCAAACTCCTCTCACATTATAGCCACTGGAAAGTCTTCTTTATGATTGCATTGACATAGAGGTCCCAGGACAGATCTTCAGAGATGTTGACACCCATAGATTTGAAGTTCTTGTCCTTTTCCACTGCTGACCCTTCGAAGACGACTGGCTTGTGTTCTGCTGAAGTCCACAATCATCTCCTTATTTTTGCTAATGGTGAGTTGCAAGGTTGTTGCTGTGACACCACTCAATGAGCTGATTCATCTCCCTCCTGTACGCTTCCTCATTGCCATCTGTGATTCTGCTGATGACCATGGTGTCGTTGGCAAATTTGTAGATGCATGGCCACATAGTCATGGGAGTATAGCAAGTAGAGTAGTGGGTTAAGCACACATCCCTGGGGTGTGACTGTGTTGATCATCAGTGAGGAGTAGATGTAGTTTTCAATTCATTCTGACTGGGGTCTTACAATGAGAAAGTCAAAGATCCAGTTGCAGAGGGAGGTGCAGAGGTCCAGGTTTTAGAGCTTGTTCTCCACCGCTGAGGGTATGATGGTGTTGAATGCTGAGCTGTATTTGATGATTTTGCATGCCCTCTTCAGAGAACGATCCTATAAATCAAGTCGACGTGGGGGTGGGGGGGGGGGGGGGGGAGAGGAGTCTCCACTGATCTTCTCCTCCTCTCTTATGATCCTGTGGATTGACCTCTGATCCATTTCTCTACAGCAACTATACCACACAGTGACGCAGCTGGCCAGGACGTTCTTGATAGAGCTCCTGTAGAAGGGTGAGATGATGGTGACCGGTAGCCTTGCCCGCTTCAGTCTTCTCAAGAAGTGTGGTCACTGTTGCACCTTCCCAACAAGTGGGGAGATGATGTTGTGTCCGCACAATAGTTTGCTCGTCAGGCTGCATACATTTGTGATGACCAGAAACCGAGCAACTACAACTATTTCTGCTGCACAATGTGGCCAAATCCATCACAGGCTCCAACCTCCCGTCCACCGCAGACGTCTGTGTGAGGCGCTGCCTCCAGAAGGCAGCCAACATTGTGTGAGGCGCTGCCTCCAGAAGGCAGCCAACATTGTGAAGAACCTCCATCATCCTGGTCACAACATCTTCTACCTTTGGCAGCAGGCACACAGCCCTGAAGGCCAGCACCTCTTGGTTCTCTTTCCAACAGCGACCAGACTCTTGGACCTCTCCTTGGTATACTAATCATGGACTGCTCCAACTTCACAAAAGGATTGTCTGCCATATTGTATTGCCACCTTTTTAAATGTACTATAATATTTGTGAATATTATAACAGTAAAACCCCTGGTATCTGGCACCTATGGGGATTGTTAGATGCCAGATAAGTGTATTTTCCGGTTGCTTGAGACTTACTCTTCTAATACATTAGAATATACAGCTTAAAAGACAAAAATACTACACTGTACTTACATTGAACAAACTTCACTTGCATGAATATATAATCCTTAAAGAATTTTACTTTATCTTCAGTCACATTCTTTGAAAACATTTAACCGTCGCTGAATTGGCAGGTTCTTCCCCCTCTACAGAGCCGCCCGGAAATCAAACGATAACATTTTAGATAATTAATCCCCACCCCCACCCCCCAAGTTTACAGATAAAGCCTCTGACTGGGGCAACTCTTACTAAGCAGGGATAAGGAGATACTTTAAGAGAGTCACCCATCGGCAAGCGGCATCCCGGACGACGCCATTGCTGTTTCACCCAACTTTATTTAAACAGCTGCTATGAGCAAAGGCTCTCCCTCCGGTGGCTGAATATTTACTCCCATCTTCACCAAAGATTTATGTGTTACTTCAAAGATCATCTATTTTTACAATTTTAAACTTGCAGTTTTTTTTACCGATGATTTTATTCTTAATTAATTATATTTTTAAAATTTATTTTCCTAGATATTTTTTTTGCCAGTTGCTTGAGGCTGGCGGTCACTTGAATTCTGGATACCTGGGGTTTTACTGTATGCATCCTTTATATTTATTGTGTCTTTTCAATTCGATGTAATGCATACTACTGTAGTATTTTTAATGAAGTACCTGCCAGCAGTAAGAATCCTGGTGGATATGTTAAATTGGAGTGGTAGAAACAGAGGGGTATAAAAGAGACATAGAAACAGGGGGGACAGAGGGAGGACACAGAGGGGGGGACACAGAATGAGGGACACAAAGTGGGGGACACAGAGGGGGAAACAAAGAGGAAAAAACAGAGGGGGAGCTTTTTTTGACAATAAGCTCATTATCTCATATACCTTATCTTAAAACCCACCAAATCTTGTCGCAGATTGTTCATGAGCGTGTTGTCTATTTCTTGTAGTTCATTACTTTGACGAGACAAATTAGCTTTGATTACTGGGTCGCTCTGTGGGGAGAAACAGGAGAACTGAGTTCAGTGCTGTGGGCAAGATTGCGCACATTCCCCTCAGGGCTGGACCCTTGGCCTGGCCCTTATGGCCATGAACACAAGATGCTACTTCACTGAGTAAAGTTCCCCCCACACCACCCCCCACCCAGTGACATTAACAACAGTGCAAAGACCAAAATAAACTTCCAGCTTAATTTCACTCATTCTAATTCAGTCACAGTTGAAGCAACATTTACTGAACCTATGACTGTGTGGCTCAATACAATAACAATAACGGTCGTGTGTTGTAGAAAAATGGGCGATGGGTCAGCATATAGGAGGGAGATTGAAAGCTTGGCCCAATGATGCACCAACAACAATCTTGCACTCAATGACACCATCATCAAGGAGCTGATTGTTGACTTCAGGAAAGGAAAACCAGAGCAGTACGACCCAGTGATCATTGGGGGATCAGATGTGAAGAGGGGGTGAGCAAATTTAAGTTCTTGGGAGTCACTATCTCGGAGGATCTGTCCTGGACCCAACACACCAATGGCATCAAGAAGAATGCATGCCAGTTCCTCTACTTCCTCATGAGTTTGTAGACATCAGAAACCCTGGCAAATTTCTACAGATGTGTGGTGGAAAGTGAGCTGACCAGCTACATCAAGGTCTGGTATGGGGGAACACCAGTAGCCCTGACCGTAAAGCCCTGCAAAACATAGTGGACACAGCCCAGGACATCATAGGCAAAACACTCCCCATTATTGAGAACATCTACAGGGAACACTGCTGTCAGAGAGCTGCAGCAATCATTAAGGATTCACACCACCCAGCACACGCTCTGTTCTCGCTGCTGCCATCAGAAAAGGGGTCTAGGTGTCACAAGACTCACCCCACCAGATTCAGGAACAGCTGCTCCCCCTCCACCATCAGACTCCTCAACAACAAACTCAATCAGGGACTCATTTAAGGACTCTTACTTTTGCACTTTATTGATTTTTCTTCTCTCGGTATAAACAGTACAACTCCGAGTATCCAAGATCAGATTAGGATCCAGAAGTGATTTCAGAAAAAAAATCAGAAATTCTCATTTATCTGAAAAATTTTGATGCCGAAATGACTTCTTCAGATAAATGAGGATACATGAAACAATCAGAAATCCTCAGTTATCCAATTTTTTTTGGAGCTGAACTGTCATCACAGGTTGAAAAACTTTGGCGTTTTTGAAAAACCTCAGAGTAGAATTTTGAGTTTTTGGGGTGCGATTTATCTTATTTTGTTCAGGTTTTGGGTTTTTTGGGGTTGAGAATGAAACATTATTTTAATGTTTAAAAAGCCTTTCCTTGTTGTTCGTTGTTGTTTAAACACCGTTACAAGTGATTTGCTGTTGCCACTGAGCTGTTTTTTTTTTAAAAAAAGACCAGTTCTCTGAAAATATCATTTGTCCGAAGTAGGCCTGGTCCTGACCATTTTGGATCATCGGAGTTGTACTGTATTTCTTTATTTGCTTATATGTGTACGTTGAGTACAGTTTTTTTGCACTACCAATAAGTGATAATTCTGCCTGGCCCACAGGAAAAAGAATCTCCGGGCTGTATGTGATGTCCTGTATGTTCTCTGACAATAAATCTGAAACTCTTCCCCACAAAAACAAACACTGGACTTGTGCTCTTTGAGATCCGTGATGTCCAGTGACCTCAAGTATATCCTGACACGTGTGGACACTGTGTGGGCCACATAATTGACCTCATGGATACACTCCCTTTCCCAATCCTTCTCAGGACTATTCTGGGCTGTTGCCGTCGCTCTCTGTGTGGCTGACAGTTTGCTGCTCAGCTGAAGAAAACTTCAGTCAAGTTCTGGTTCACAGGGAGAAGGCTCCATCTGCTCGAACCTCTTCCCCAGGAGTGGGCAGAGTGATCACATGATCTACTTCCCGGGAAAGGGCCAAAATCACTTACACACATTAATGGTACAGTTGTGCTTCTAACACTGTGGCATCTTCAGCCCCACCACCTCCACACTGGCCGAT